>NC_066622.1:23053243-23226967 GCF_025201925.1 Gopherus flavomarginatus | reverse complement strand
CTATGATCTTATAACATGCCCATCATCATAGCATCTGAGAGCACTGTATATACTAGCTGTGTGTGCAGGTGATAAACTATAGCTGGTGCGTTCTGCGCAGGTGGAAGACGACATAGTTCACTAAAATGGGCTTTGAGAGACATTTCAGAACTAGACTGTTCAGTACACTAAAGAGGAAGGAAGGAAGGATGATCCAGTGGTTAGGATGATCGCCTGGAATTTTGGAGACCTGCATTCAGTTCCCTTCTCTGCCACTGACTTCCTGCATCAGCTTGAGCAAGTCACTTAGTTTCTCTGCGCCTGGGTCCCCCGCCTGTCCAGTGGGGATAATAGTACTGCCTTACCTCATGTTGTGAGGATAAACACATTGAAGATTGTAAAAAGAACAGGAGTACTTGTGGCATCTTAGAGACTAACAAATTTATTTGAGCATAAGCCTTCATGGGCTGCAGCCCACTTCATCAGATGCATAGAATGGAACATATAGTAAGAAGGTATAGTAAGAACTATATGTTCCATTCTATGCATCTGATGAAGTGGGCTGTAGCCAACAAAAGCTTATGCTCAAATACATTTATTAGTCTCTAAGGTGCCACAAGTACTCCTGTTCTTTTTGTGCATACAGACTAACACAGCTGCTACTCTGAAACCTGAAGATTGTATGGTGCTCAAATACAAGGGTAATGAGGGCCATCTAATTACCTAGGCAGACACTGGGGAATATCTTGCAGGGAACAGTCCTGCCTTGATTGTTGGAAGGTGGATGGAGAACAAGTTCACTTTATGTTTGTTGCTAAGAGATGGTTCCCAGCATGAAGAAGCTTTTTTTGCAGCTCCCCATCTTTCTGGTGAAGTCTGAGTTGCTTCCTGTGTGTGTTTGTTCTGTGAGCGTAGCCGTTGCTTTGCGTGATATGAAGGATATGGAACAGTCTCTTGACTTTTCCAGATGTTGATTGTCCTGCTTTGATGTTTGTTCCTGCAGCTTTAGTTGTTTGTGTCTGAATGGCAGATGAGGTATGTGACTTGTTAAACAAATGATGAAAACCGCATCAGGAGCTTTGAAATCCAGTATGTTTAATTAATGAACTTTGCTCACTTAATAAAAAGAATGTACTTGATTCATTTTTGAATAGTGTGTTCTGCTCTGTTCTGATGTAATTTCAAATGTTTACTAGCACATTTGGTATTTTTCCACATAAACCTTAAAAAAATAGGAAATCACGTCCTCACACAGCCCTTGCAACCTACATTTATGATTTCGTCTTTTCATTTTCTCACTCACATCCACTACCTGGGTGCCTCCTCCGGCCTCCACACAAAATGTACAGCCTTAAATCTGATCATGTCATAATTATTTATTATTCGTATTGCTGTGGCACCTAGGGACCCCAGTCAGAGTCCAGGTCTCCACCATACTAGGTGCTGCACACACACAAAAGACAGCCGATGCCCCGACAAGCTTTAAATTGAAGTACAGATCATCTAAATACAGACATCAGATGCTAAAAATACCCTACTTCTTCATAATCCCATTACTTAAATAATTCAACTCCTATGGCTTCCAAAACTAACAAACCCTTATGCAAACTATTTCCACTGCTATTGACAGTTATCCAGCATGACTTACTTCAGCATAACCATCAACTAAAAATCTACACACTAACCATCAACTTCAGTACAAAACCAGTTCAACACTGAAAAACCGGAACACCTCAATTTCTAGCCACTCCACCTGGTCAGAGGTGAAAGTCACATGTTTGGTGTGGAGGTGGAGGGAGAAGCCATGTTTTAGGGATAGGTGGATGTGGGCAAGATAAAGTAGAGAGGAGAAAAATAATGTGTGTAGGTTGCAAGAGATGGGTGAGGACTTTACCAGTGATTTCATAGCTTTTTGATGGCTCTGTTGACGCTGTGTATTTTTTTCATAATTATCGGTAATTCAGTTTCTGTGTGGTATTAGCCTGTCTGACTGCTAGGAGTTAAGTTCAAGGAGGCTGTTAAGGAGGAAGCAAACAGGAAATGAAACAATGGCAAAGAAAAGGAAACAAATGGGTTCCCAGAGGAAGCTATTAATTGGGGAACACCTTTGCCTGGCTCCCACCAGGCTAGCATAATTTACTCCTCCCAAGGCTGAAAGCCAAGGAGGATCAAAGGGGCTCCTAAACCTTAAAGATGCTGACTTAGGGAGGAAGGCGGACTGAGTGGCTAGAGATGAGCCTCTGGCAGAGAGAACAAGGCAGAAGCTGCAGAAGGGCAATCTCATAGACTTTAATGTCAGAAGGGACCATTATGATCATCTAGTCTGACCTCCTGCACAATGCAGGACACAGAATCTCACACATCCACTTCAATAACAAACCCCTAACCTATGTCTGAGTTATTCAAGTCCTGTCTCACTCATTCCAGAGATGGAGGTATCTGGGCTGAGGAGAACTTCAAAAGCTTGAAAGGTCAAGATTAAGGTGCAGGACGGTAGGTAATACCCATGCATCTAGACCTTCCTTGTTTTTACCCTTTTGTCTGGATGCTGTGTACCCTGGGTGAATAAATAATGCGCTGTTTTGAAGAGGCTGTTTTTTAGAGTCAGTTTAATCAGCTGCTGCTCACATGTGCCCAGAGGAAACAGCTTATGGGTGCCTGGGCCTGTCAGATAAATGCAGTTGGTAAACACAGGGCTGCTGTGCAGAGATCCAGTCTAAGAGTGGTTGGACCACGTGGTTCCACCTCGAGTGAGGGGCAGGAAACCAGGCCTGTCCCCTGAGGGGGGCGCTCAAGGGAGCCTCAAAGGGGCAGCACACCCAATAACTGTGACAGCAATTTTAACTGGGTTTTAACCCTGCTTTTTGCTGGGGGGAGGGGTCTAATAAGGATAATGCGCTCCTACCCCCATAGGGTTTGGATATTCATCCACTAGATTGCTTTGTAAGAAAAATCTCTCCCTGTTGTTTCTTTGGGTTCCCGCATGGGCTTATTGAGCCGAGAGGCAGTGGGGTAACTAATGAGTCGGAATTTGGTTTGAGCTCTCATGAAACACCCTCCTTTGCGCTACACTGAGAGTGATGGCAGGGTCCTCTGTAATGTACCTGCTGCTATGGCCCAGCTAGTTCTGAAGCAGTAAAACCGCCCTTTCTAGCCTCCAAAAGGCTCTATTGGGAATTGAAAAGGAGCTTCTCAGCTGCACTCCAGCTTATTAAATCAGCCACACTACTGCTGCATTGAATCTAATTTCTGCCTTGCTGAAGGCCTCATGGCATAATTAATAAGCATCCCTTATGTGTGGATTCTGCTTTGACTATGTGGGTAATGACAGAGTTTTCACCTTTAACTACCTTTAATAAAATCTCTGGATCCAACCTGCTTTCTTAGTGCCATTTGGATTTAATATTTATTTATGATCTGAGTGAGAGCTGAGTTCTGGCTACAGGCAAAGCACTGCTTGGGCTGGTAGACTATGATCTTCTCCCTCCCTCCTTCATCTGTTAATAGCTTCCCCTTTGAACTGTAGAGGCGATAAGCCTAGAAGTTAGAGAAAGCCTAGTGGGAAATTGTGACCTAGAACATGAGTAAAAGGAAAGCCGTATCTTATTCTTTCCCCTTATTTTACAAGCTGTTGGATCGGGGGATGTCTGCACTGCGGGTGTACTTTCCAACTCAAACAGATGTACCTGCACTCGCTCTATTTTTAGCGCACTAGCAGGATCAAAGTGTAGTGGCAGCAGCATGATCAGCAGGATGGGCGAGCCACCCCTCATAAGATCCTGTGTGAAACCTTAGGTACATACTGGGGTGGCTAGCCCATCCCATCACTCGCACTGCCGTGACTATACTTGTATTTTTAGCAGACTGGCTCAATCAGAACTAGCATGGGTATGTCTCCTCAAGCTGGAAATTACACCTTCCAGCTCCAGTGTAGACATACCTTTAGGGACAGAATTCCATCAGGGAGCCCTGTGATAATATCCTGCTCCCTGGTTACTAAACGGCCTTTGTCTTAAGTAAAAATGGATGTAACCCAGACTTCCAGACCTGACCTCTGCTGAACTTTGGATCCAGATTCAAACACCACATCTCAGCTCCTCTCTAGGCTGAAGGTTTTTCACCCCGTGCTTCCCAGTCTCATGTTTTTTCAGTGGTAAACTGGGAGTGAAGGGATAAAGGGCAGAATATGCCCAGAACTTCTAATCTCACTGACACCATTTCAAATCCGGAGTGATTCCACTAAATGAACGGATTTACCCCAGCACAACTGAGATCAGTATCTGTCACTGCATTTTCCCTGACCATTTAATCCTCCTGCAATGAAATGTTCTAGATAAAGCTGTGAAAAGCGATTCACTAAAAAACAGAGTTAGGCTGCTGCCTTTGTCTTAGAAGGCTTGATTTACAGGAAAGGATTAAAATAAATAAATATGTATGGCTTGTAACTAATATGTAAAGTGATGATGAAAGTCTACAAATATTTGAGGGGTTTAAGCATCAACGAGGGAGTGTAGCACATAGAAATGCCTTAAGGGCGATAACAGAGGAATAGGATGAAATTATGATCGTGGGATCTTTTGGGCTATGGAATAATCTCCCAAGGGAAGTAGTGGAACCATCATCATGTGAAAAACATTTAAAACTAAAGAGAAAACTAACAGTCGTTTGATAAAGAACAATCCTACAGCGGGGTGAAAGTGGGCTGGTACGGGCCAGTACGGCTTACCAGTAAGAAGCTGGTACCGGATAGTACCCAGCCGATGTTAAAGTGCTGCCATGGCAGTGCTTTAATGTCATTGCCCCTTTTGTCCCCTCCCGGGCCACCGACAAAAGGGGCAAAAGGGGCAGCTGCCCCAGGGCCGACAATTTAAAAGGGCCTTGGGTTCCTGGCCACTGCTACTGTGGCAGCCCTGCCCCTCTGCCCGAGGCACCGCCCCTTCTGGGGGCCCAGAGCTGGCCCCCGTACCAGTAAAAATTTAATATTACTTTCACCCCTGTCCTGCATGGACAGGGAACTGGTCTGAAAGACTTAGTGGGATTTTTCCATCAATAATTTACATGATTCCAGGAAGATTGGAGCCTTCCTTCCCCCAGAAAGAGATCACTTTGTGACATGGAGAAGAAAACAGGTTATAAAAAGCACCAGCGCATTGCCTAGTTCTCTTTACTCCTCTCTAAGTTTGCAATGAAAGCTGCTAGCACCTTTTATAAAAAGTCTTTCAAAGGACCTGGTCTCTCCAGCAAACTCTCCACATCTTGACCTTGATGAGGTTTAAACAGTCTTCACCAACCCTTTAATACATCTGTGCGCTGTGAAATAATGTGACAGAGGTCCTAGGACCTAGGAGAGGCGAAGAGCAGACACTACCATGATATTCACTGTGGCTAATGCCCTGCTGCTCTAACTTACTGTATTTAAAGGCCTGATTTTTCAGCCATGCTGAGAACTGCAGCTCCAATTGACTTCAAGGAGAAGGCATCATGCTATATGTTAATCATCCCCAGGCTGTCACCAGCAGGAGCTTCTGGTGAAGCACATATAGGGTGCCCAGAGAGCAAGTATGAAAAATCACAACAGGGGGTGGGAGGTAATTGGTGCCTATATAAGACAAATATCAGGACTGTCCCTATAAAATTGAGACATCTGGTCACCCTGAGCACATAGCATGGTTTTATCATTGTGGGTGATGTTAGTTCCTTCAGTGATGGCAGTGCAGGGCTGTGCAAGTTCCTTGAGCTCACTCATAAGGAAATATCAGAACATAAGAATGGCTATACTGGGTCAGACCAAAGGTCCATGTAGCCCAGTATCTTGTCTTCCGCAAGTGGCCAATGCCGGGTGCCCCAGAGGGAATGAACGGAACAGGTAATCATCAAGTGATCCATCCCCTGTTGCCCATTCCCAGCTTCTGGCAAACAGAGGCAAAGAACACCATTCCTGCCCATCCTGGATGATAGCCATTGATGCACCATTCACCCTGTATTAAAGTGTGTAAATTACACTGTGCATTTTTGCTGAGCACCTCTGCAAACTTGATCCTAAAGAGTGTGAACTAATAGCAGCTTGAAGGGTTGCTGACTTCACCTTGCAGTCTTTTTTCAAGAGCAAGACTCCATCACATCAGGGGGCTGGGGTCAAAGTACTTGTAGGATGTAGGAGCAAGCAGAACACAGGGAGGATGAATATTTTAGCAAATCCTTGCTTATATGGTTGTATCTCTCTATATATATATACCCCCAAATGCTCTCTTTTCCATCCCCCCACACCCACCTTCCAGCAGGGCTAGTCAGCAGTTCCTCTTCTGGAAAGATGTGTAACAATGAAGGAGCTACACTCCACATAATAGTTTAGGTTCCTGAAAGCTATAATACTTTGGTCTAATTTTGGTTCTCGGCAGGGCTGTAACCAGGATGGGGCGAGCAGGGCACAAAGCTGAGGGGGCAGAAAAAAAATGGTAGGGGATGCAAATATGCTTGCTTGCCCCAAGCGCCAAAATGCCTAGTTATGGCTCTGGTTGTTGGGTTTAGTGTGCAGGTGCTGGTAGCTGTGATATTCAGGATGTTGGAGTAAATGACCTGGTGGTCCCTTCTAGCCTTAAACTCCATGACTATGACTCTTGGCTGAAACTCATGTGCCCAAGGCCCCATTCAGACATGGTTGAGTTTATCATCCACTCCTCTTGCTGTTTTGGTTTTGGACTCTAAGGTATCATTATAATCTGGAGAGACTAGGTTAGGGAACAGTCCTGCTCTGGCTATGGAGGAGTATAAAATGGCCTAATGCTTATTTTCCTTTTCTAATGTCAGTGGGCCAAATCCCTGCAATCCTCCTTCAGTCCTTACTCAGACAAAACGCCACAACATTTTGCAAAGATGCTTTTGCTGGAGTAAAGAAGACAGGATTAGACAGTCTCATTTTACGAATAACAATTTAAAAAAAAGAATAGTGGCCTGATTTATTTTAAAAAAACAACATGCATGCAGCTGTACCCTGAGTTTGTGTGCTTAGTTACAGCCATTGCATTGTCCTCTGGCTATTTGCATATGCAATAGTAATAGTTGAGTGGGCAAATTAGATATACAATTGTGTAGGCATAATTTGGAAAATCAAGCCCATGTTATTGAATTTGTGTGGTGATTATATCTCTTCCATTTTCAGCCCCTTCAGCTAAGTGTTTTGAAAGGCTTGTCGTTAAAATGGCTGTCTGTCTCTGTACGTTAGACAAAAGTTCTGAGCAAGGTGGCTTACTGAATCGTGTATTTTGGTATTTCTCGCCTCAAAGACAAGCTGTCCAAATCACCGGGCTTTGGAGCTTGTGGCGTTTCTGTGACCCACTATTGTGCTCCTCGCTTTTGAGCATCACTTGCTTAGTTTCATCCTCCAGACATTTCACAGATGTAGCTTTTTTCTGCACCGACTTTCGTGAAACTGGCTTTTTAGAACCATTAGGCCAGATTCGTCCCTTGTGTAACCCCATTGCAGATATTGGGGTTTCATCAAGGATGCATTTGGCCTCTTTACTCTCTCACAAACTCTTCTGAAGTCTGTAAAATTCGAATGAAAAATATCAGCAGTCTTTACTGTATTGATGTTTGATTGTGCCACCTCCTTTCATTTAGCTCATTCAGCTCCCTGCCCTGAGCAGCTGTCAGTTGGAAGAGTCTAACTTTTAATGGACTCATTACCGTTCAGAGCAGGTTTGGTTTCTCAGGGAGAAAAAGATAAAAGTGCAGTGACTGCTCTGTTAAAATAAAATGAAGGGGAAAAAAGAACATCTTAGTGTGATCTACACAGAGTCTCATTAACACTGCTGGATCGCTAATAATAGTATCAATGCCAAAAATAAAAATATATTAACAGGGGAAGGGGGAGTCTGTTCTCCCTTTATTACACATGCATCACTCCTGTCACATACAGGGGGAAATCCCTCTAATCCGTTGTTTTAAGAAGTCTGAGAGAGGAATGCTTGTCTAAAGGGTGAAAACAGCTAACATCTGCTGCTTCAGACTCCTTGCTGCCTTCCTCAGCCTGTCTCTGTCTCCTTTTCCCCAGCCCCTACCTGGGCTCACTCATCCACAGGCCTTCACCCCTCCCCAGGCTCTGCAGAGTTCTTTGCAACTCCTGAACTGAACAGTGTCTTCCAGGGCTTTTGCCCTGGAGATCTGGCTCCTGTCTGCTTCTCTCAAGGCACTGTGTACACCTCTCTCTTTCCTCCTGAAATTCAACCTCTGGAGTCTTGCTTCTCTGGGTGTCTTGTTTTTTTGTCAAGGCTCACCACACCCCTGAAACTTCCCAGTATCTCTCTCAACCCTTTGCCAAAGCTCCCTTCTTGAGACAGGATCTCAAGGCCTACTCTGTTCCTCAGCCTCCTGATTCCCTTCTACTGCCCTGAAGGCCTTCCTTTATTAGTGACAATGGCTCCTCTCACATGGGACTAATTAAAGCACCCCCACTCTGCTACAGCTAGGCCTAATCTTTAATTGGGCCTGACCCATCCTCCAGGTGTAACTGAGTGCACTAACTGCTCTCTGGCTCCAGTGAATTCTTTTTTGTATCACTGGATTATGTATGTCCCACTAGAATCAACAAAAGCATTTTTATGCTGGCATAACAGCAATTACACTAGGACTTTTGCCAGTATAGAAATGTCATTAAAACAAATAAGTCAGACTCCAAACCAACATTACTATAATGGCAAAAATTTCTGGTGTACACCTGGCCTAAATGTAGTAGCATGCACCATGTGCAAGGAACTTTCCAAACACAGAATATAAGATTGTATGCTATTCATGGCAGGATCTATCATAAGAGAAAAAAATCAACTACACATAATAAAGAGGGGACCCCCTGAGGGTCTGAGCCTTCAAAAGCCACCAGGCACAGTGCTTTCTACTCTTAGTAATGCCAATGAAGTCAGTGGGGCTAAAATGCCCACTTAAGTGCTTTCCTGACTCTGAGACCAGGGCAGTAAGCACTAAAATCAATAGCGCGTTTGCAGGATCAGCCCACATGTTGGCAACATGCTAGTATATTACAAATGACATGGTACAGTACATCACTGTACCATTTGTAGAGACATTAGCAAGCAGTTAGCATATTTCTCCCAAAGTATCTTCCATACATCCGTAGACTGAAAACAGCTTTAAATGACCAATAAATATTAAAATAAATGCAGAATTTAATCTTTTGTGGAAATGAAGCCATGTATAGAGTTAGTGATGAGATTTATTTTAAACTGATGTTTTTAAGAAAGAATATGGAATGTGAGCAAGTGCCTTTCCCAATCTGCTCTACAAACAGTCCACACAACTGTGTGGAAGCCAAACTCACCCTCTGCCTGGTATTTGATTTCAAACACAGAAATTAATAAGATCATATAAAGTGTTGCTCACACCTTTTCCCTAGACTTGGCTACTCCCAGGATTCCTCCTTCTGGCTTGCTCAGCCCACACCTTAGATCCTCTATTTCTAGAGAACCTCTTCTTCACCTCCCTAACATCCAGGGGAAGTAAGAGACACCTGCATCACTGAGTCAGAAGGGCCCACTTAGCATTTCCTAGCAGGAGCAACACCTGCGAAGAGGGTGGGTGTTAAAGGCAGACATGGCCAGCCTGTAACATGGAACCAGTAATTTTTATTTCCCCCAAATCTCCTTAAATGACAAACTACATTGAATAGAAACAGCAAGGCTCTTTTTTGGGAAAAAATAATTATATTCATTATATATATATATATATATCACACAATGTGTGTGGTTATGATAATCATCATATATACTCTGTTGTTTCCACAATGTGTGGTATATGTTTCTAACCTTGGCATGCTAATAAATGGACTTTGTACAGTGCTTATGGATGTCACTAATCCCTCCCCTACTAAAGATACCATTGTTTCCATAGTAACTAGTGTACTTCAAAGAGGAAAAAAGGCAGAGGAGACTAAAAATTGATCAAAAACAAGACAAATGCTGTGTGTAGCATAAATAGACTGTCAGGGTGGGAGGCTGGGGGTTTGCGTTACCACTTGTGTAGGAGGAGAGCCTTGTTTACACTCCCCACGCTTGTGGCCCTACAGTAAGCTGACATTTGAATTCAGCTCTCCATCGATGAAGGCTAGCGCGCTAACCCATTGCCCCCAAACAGCAGGAGAGGACATGGCAGGTCTCTCCAAACATAAAAACTGTTTCTGGAACAGACGTGGCAAAATCAAAGACCAGAGTCTCAAGAGCCCCAGAATTTGGGAAAGTTTGTACACAAAAGTCTGAATTTTGCAGGAGACCTGCTATGCCTATAATAGTCTAATCCAGCAGTTCTGAAACTGTGGGTCGCGACCCCAAAGTGGCTCACAAGTTCATTTTAATGGGGCCTCCAGGGCCATCATTAGACTCCGTGCTGCTCAGGGTTGAAGCCGAAGCCTAATCAACTTAGCTTCGTGTGGCCCCTTGCGGTATGCAGGCCCAGGAAATTGCCCTGCTTACCGCCTCCTAATGCCATCCCAGATTCTAGACTCTAGAATCTAGAGTAACACAGGGGACTGGGGTCACATAGTAATTTTTGTTGTCAGAAGTGGATCACAGTGCAATGACATTTGAGAACCACTGGTCTAATCCAATATCTAAAATTATTTGTCTCTCTGTGTGTATATACTGCACCCCTCACCATGGCATCTGAGTGTCTGCATCTTAACATCCACAAATTCTGGGTAACTTTGGATCAGGATCAAACTCTGAACTTGGCATCTGCCTTCTGTATCTATAATAGGCCAATCCAAACTCCCAGAACTGAACAGCCCCTGAACTTGAGAGTAGTCAGAGACTAGATCTGAACTCTGTTCGTCAGGCCTATCTCCAGTGATGGGGAGCCCATGCGTATGTGAAGAATTAACAACGCTCTTAGGCAAGACCTAGGGAGCCATAAGCTTGCTTTTCTCTCTTGTGTGTTGTACTGCATATTTCTACAGGACATTGACGTTATCCATTATGAGATATTGGGGAAGGAAGCTGGGTGGGACCGGATTTATGCAATAAGCAGTGTGTGGGGGAACTAGAACATTGCTGACCTACCTACCTACCTATCGCATTTCTGATGCACGCATATCTGGAGTATCTCAGTGCCAAGTAAAATGTTAATATTGTTCTGTGTGGTGTAGAAGCAACATTTTCCTTTCCCCCATACAGTTGGCCATGGGCAGAGCGAAGGTGACCGCATGGTCGTGTCAGATTTCCATGTTTTCATCAGAGACAGCTTGCAGCACATTGAACTCATGAGGAAGGATCATCCAGACCTCCCAGTTTTCATTCTGGGGCATTCCATGGTAAGCATGCTACACCGTACACCTCAATAGTCATCATTACATCTGCCACAGCATTATGGATCCCATTCTGGAGGGTGGGAATCACACAACCTACTGTAAGAAAAGCAAATTAAGAAACAGTAGAACCTCAGAATTATGAACACCAGAGTTACAAGATGATCTGTCAACCACACACCTTGGAACTGGAAATACACGATCAGGCAGCAGTAGAGACCAAAAAACCTCCCAAGTACAATACTGTGTTAAATGTAAACTATTTAAAAAATAAAAGGAAAGTTTGTTTCTGTACTTGATTCGTTTAAATTAAGATGGTTAACAGTAGCATTTTTCTTCCACAGAGTAAAGCTTCAAAGCTGCATTAGGTCAATGTTTAGTTGTAAACTTTTGAAAAAAACAACCAAAACATTTTGTTCAGCATTATGAATATTTCAGCGTTACGAACCACCTCCATTCTCGAGATGTTCATAACACTAAAGTTCTACTGTACAAGCTTCCCCTCACTGCCTCACCCGTAGAGGGAACTGCAGTCTCTGTGACCCATTCAGTCTTTGGCCTTTCTGTTGAGATCAGGATGCTAATTAGTGCCATTTGCAACAAAAGGCTAATTCATGATGCGCATCCCTACCAACCCACTAGGAACCGAACTGAGTTCCACCAACACATTCCTCATTGGGGGGGCACTGTACAACTGGCAGATGGTAACTTCTTTCATTCACCAACAACCAGGCTTGTAATTGAACTGGTAACCAGGAGGTTATACACTCTGTAGCCTTGTGAGTGGATTGGGAATAAAGCATGGCGACACACTGTAGCCTCATTCTGTTACATAACTGTACTGGACAGTGTTTCAAGGATTAGGGATGAAAAACAAAAGAAGGATTGGTTTTGTGAGCAGATTTTAAGTGTGATTCTGCCAGCATGGGCCAAATCCCGTGGATTCAGTCAGGCAATATTCCTATTGGTGTCACAGTGATTGTTCCTGCGTACAAAAAATGAATGAGCACTTCAGGATTTAACCCCATGGTCCGATAATCAACAATTCTGATCTAAAGCACATGGCGTGCTTCTAAGAGTTCACTATGCTCTCAGCCTCTGTAACAAGGAGCTAATTTCCAAGTACCAAGCCAAATAAGGTCATTGAGATTCTTTTTGCTGCTGCTCCATTTAAACAAGCCACTGGTTCTTCAGCAGCATGTAAGTTCACCAAGCATTTTCCTTAACAACTAATCCTCTGTGATCTTTACTGAGCAAGCAAGCCAAGCACACCAATTCCTACAATTCTCACACAGTTTCTGCAATTCTGCCAACACTTGGCTTGAAACTACATGGGAATGCACCTCTGTTTAACTTGCAGCCCATGAGTAGGTTGCTGATAGTAGAACTCTATGAACTGTTTGCTGGGGGGGAGAGGGGGGGCCGCGGGGGAATGAGGAAAGAGACATTTGCAAGAGGATAATTTGGGGCCTACAGTCATTATCCAGACTTTTATGGTTTCCATTCCCAGGTGACAATATTTTGTTACCCGTGGATACCAGTATAACTCGGAAGTACCGGGTAAAACTACTGCCTGCTTTTTCGTTATCTTTGTGTCCCATTCCCGCTCATCTCCACCCCTTCTGTCATGCAGTCACCTCTCTGCTCCAGTCCCCCACGTCCCTCCTTCTCTTCCTTCATGTCTCATGTGAAATTTATATTAGTTCCAAGAGACCTTTAATTTTTAGTCCTCCCCACAGAGGACTGTTCAAGCCCTAAACCTGCAAACTTTATGCACATGAATAATCCAGTAAATTTCTGGGACTGCTCACGTGCATGTAGTTAAGCACATGCATAAGGGTTTGCAGTGCTGAAGCCTAGCTCAGAAAAAAATATTCTACCTGCACTCTCCAAAAGCCACCCCTCTCCAAGACAAGCCCAACCAAATCTACCCCTTTGCTTCTAGTTATTACATCTTTTGCTTGCACAAAGGTGTCTAGATCATTAGAAGCTCCCTGGAGCAGAGAACTTTGTTTTGTACCTGCCAGGAAAGTGCCCAGCACACCACCATGCTGTACAAATAGTAAAGTCTGATCATTTGTATTAGTGCTCAGGCTGCCTCTCACTTTTGTATTGCAGGGAGGAGCCATCTCCATCCTAACTGCCTGCGAGAGACCAACCGAGTTTTCAGGCCTGGTGTTAATTTCTCCTTTAGTTGTAGCAAGCCCAGAGGCAGCGACGCCTATCAAGGTAATAGCAATGGATGTAAAATACACACACACACACACACACACAAAACAGGAAAGAGTGGGACCACATTGTTCTTCCTGTGATCAGATCATTTTAAAGAAGCAACTCTGAAAGGAATCCTGTCTCTAACTGCAGGCATCCTACCTAGATCTCCGTTCTCTGCATCACGTGGGGTCCGGCCATCACTCTCTTCCTCCATCAGCCCCTGTTTCTAAGCAAATTCTATTTATTCAAAAAGGAGAATGAATTGTGGCCTCTGGTTCAGGAAGTTGTTTTTTTAATTAGTCAAATCAGAAAAGGGAAGAGTGATTTAAAAATCTAGATGGTTAAGTTCTTCCTGCACTAGAGCGGCAGGAGAGTCTGTGATGAGAACAGAGCATGCAGAGGCAACTGACTGGGGATCCAATCCTGCCAGGCATTGTGTACCCTCAGTACCCAATGAAGTCAGCAAGAAAGGAGGGCTCTGGGCTCCCCATAGGACACACAGCACCTTGCACAGTAAGGCTCTAAAACTCTACATGGAAACAAAGAAAAACAATCAGGTCATTTGTCTGCTCTTCTCAGGAACGGCTGAAAGTCAGTAGCTTTAACAGTGGTGCTTATAGCCCCTTGAGCTGTTATTACTTGTAGTGCCCGAACCTGCTCCCTGGTGACAGAGCAATGGCCAGCACGCTCATCCTCTTGTGGCAAGAAGAGTTTGACGTGGCCTAGGTAAATGACAATCAGAGGGAACATAAGAGAGGCCCAGATCCCCCAGACACTGCTGCCACAGAACAGAGCTTAACCAGCCACAAGAATGTTAGAAGAGGGGTACAGAAGTACTGCAACCAGGACAGCACCTGGAGGCATTCTGGCTGTGGAGAACAGGGTCAGGAAGAAGAGCTCAAGGGGTGCTGGGGGAGCACATGCAGGAGTGGCAGCCACTATGCACTTTAAAGAAATGCAGCCTGTGTTATTCCCGTGCCCTGTGACTCCCTCACACAGAGAATGAAAACACCCGGCTACTCATTGCACAAGTGCACTTTCTTCCCTTCTTGCTCATCTAGGTAAGAGCAGCCAGAATTTGGCCCTGTGTTTTCAAGCATGTGCAGGATGTAAATAGCAAGAAGGCAGGGGATTATTTCTGGTGGCACAAGGAGATGGAACCAGGGAGAATCATTTGGCCACTGTCGGTAGACAGATACTGGGCTAGATGGACCTTTGGTCTGACCCGGTACGGCCGTTCTTATATAGAAGTATGAAAAGAAAAATGTAAGATGAATAATAGAAAGCATGTCTCTAGTAAGCCCTGGAATCTGTTTGCGCCCGAAGGGAACTGGTGGAGGCAGCATTGCTTGAAACATATATAACTGGGTGGAATAAACCCCAAGAAAATTTTCTGTAAGAAACAATCCCGCACTGGTCTCCCAGGAGAGGATTAGATGGGACCCAATGTGATTTTTCCATCTCTAACTTGTATGACTTGTGTTACAATTCTCCATTCCACTTGGCCTTTACTGACCAGAGCCATTCGCTTTTCTTTGTGCCTGGTCCCAATAAACTTCTTGTTACAACTTCTGTGATCACTCAGGCCTTATTTTCACACAGTATAATTTCACTCATTTGCTTAACTTTAACTAAATCTGTTTTTAAAATGATGTAGTTGAACTGGGGTAAAACCCTGTGTAGACACTCTTATTTTGGTTTAAGTGTGGTTTGTTTCAGTTTAGCTTAAACCTGTTCCTAATCAATTTAGGATAAATCAATATAAGACCAGTATATATTGGTTTAGGCGTTCCCGCAAAGCCTTTTGCACCAGGTTAACGAAATCAGTTTTAAAGCACACTTCTAGTTAAAAACCCATATGGACTGGTGTGTAGCAAGCCCTCAGACTCAAAACACCTTTTTCCATCTCAATCTGGGATCTCTCTCTTACAGACTGGGGTGGACAAGGGTAAGATTGAATGGTTTGCCATGCCTGAATGGATGAACTGTGCACTTCTCTTTTATCCTAGACCAAAACTGCCTGATTACCGTCTTCTCCATTTTATTGAGTTTGGCCTGCCAACCACTCCCTAAATAATCCATATTACATCACCTGCTGCTTCAAACCCGTTAGGAGATCAAATCTTCAGCTATCAAATGTGGCTAGGGTGTTCAACACAGTATTTTTAATTAAAAGCCCATTGTGTTATAGACCATCACCATGGTCCTCACAAAATCAGTGATGCCGCATTGGATCCTTTTGACCCTGGAAGCTCAGATTTATAACATGAAAGATTATTTTTCCAGTGGCAATGAATTGTTGAGCTATAAGCTGTATTGACTGATGCCCCCTACACTAAATGTACACGGGTAATGTGGCTTTTCACATATATCTGAAATTCCTTATGAGGACAGTGTCCGAGTACCTCTTTATCACTGTCAGTCAGTCATTTTGACCATAAGATTAGTTATATCTGTGCATAAGTAATATTTGTATATATGCACACACAGAGGATGTGGGTGTGTACACATGCACAAACATACATACACACACGGCCTGATTCTCCTCTCATGCAGTTGTAAATGAGTGAGTTGCACCGGTGTAAAACTGGAGGTGCGTGAGATCAGAACCAGGCCCACTCTCTTTCTGTTCTGGTTTGTTGCTATTGACTCAAGTTGGTGAGGGTTCCAGAAATGTGTGAAAGCTTTGAGAACATATCCAGAGCATGTATCAACCTCAGGACAGGATGCAAAGATAAAGGTTCTTGACACCTTAAATCACTGCTTCTTGGAGCAGCAAGTCCTGGAATCCACAAGAGAAGATGCAATTCTTATTTTAGTCCTAAGTGAAGCACAGGATCAGGTCCAAGAGGTGAATATAGCTGGACCGCTTGGTAATAATGACCATAATATAATTAAATTTAACATCCTTGTGGCGGGGAAAACACAACAGCAGCCCAACACCACAGCATTTAATTTCAGAAACAGGAACTACACAAACATGAGGTAGTTATTACACAGAAATTAAAAGGTACAGCACCAAAAGTAAAAGCCCTGCAAGCTGCATGGAAACTTTTTAAAGACACCATAATAGAGGCTCAACTTAAATGTATACCCCAAATTAAAAAACATCATCAGAGAACCAAAAAAGAGCCACTGTGGCTAAACAACAACGTAAAAGGAGCAGTGAGAGGCAAAAAAGCATCCTTTGAAAAGTGGAAGTTAAATCCTAGTGAGGAAAATAGAAAGGAGCATAAACTCTGGCAAATAGAGTGTAAAAATATAATTAGGAAGGTCAAAGAAGAATATGAGGGGAGATTAATAAGACTGGGACTTTTCAGCTTGGAAAAGAGATTACTAAGAGGAGATATGATAAAGGTCTGTAAAATCATGACTGGTGTAGAGAAAATAAATAAAGAAGGGGGAGGGATAGCTCAGTGGTTTGAGCATTGACTTGCTAAACCCAGCGTTGTGAGTTCAGCCCTTGAGGGGGCCATTTAGGGATCTGGGGCAAAAATTGGTCCTGCTAATTTGTAGGGGGGAGGGATAGCTCAGTGGTTTGAGCATTGGCCTGCTAAACCCAGGCTTGTGAGCTCAATCCTTGAGAGGGCCACTTAGGGATCTGGGGCAAAAATTGGTCCTGCTAGTGAAGGCAGGGGTCTGGACTCAATGACCTTTCAAGGTCCCTTCCAGTTCTAGGAGATTGGTATATCTCCTATTATTTTATTTACTCCTTCTCATAACACAAGAACTAGGAGCCACCAAATGAAATTAATAGGCAGCAGGTTTAAAACTAACAAAAGGAAGTATTTCTTCACACAACACACAGTCAACCTGTGAACTTCTTGCCAGAGGATGCTGTGAAGGCCAAGACTATAACAGAGTTCAAAAAAGAACTAGATAAATTCATGGAGAATAGGTCCACCAATGGCTATTAGCCAGGATGGGCAGGGATGATATCCCTAGCCTCTGTTTGTTAGAAGGTGGGCATGGGCAACAGGGGAGGGATCACTTGATGATTAACTGTTCTGTTCATTCCCTCTGTGGCACCTGGCATTGGGCACTTTTGGAAGACAGAATATTGGGCTAGATGGACCTTTGGTCTGACCCAGTATTGCTGTTCTTATGTTCTAAAGATTAGGTAACCACAAGTGTGTGGAGCCAAGACAACAAAAAGTGAGCCTCATTAGAGTAGTATGTGCTCACATGTGGAAAAATTCAGATTTACTCTCTCTTGGCAAGACTCCCATCATGAGGGTATAAATAAATATACATACAGAGAGAGCAGGTAATAACAATGTATCGTAAATTAAAGACCAGAGGACATTCACTCCATCCCTAGGTAAGAATCTTACCTGAAGTTATGAACTTGGATTTATACCCACGGTGACAAATTCATTCCTGGTGCAACGTCATTGACCTCAGTGAAGATGAATTTGGCTCATGGGGTTGGAGTACCAATGGGGTATTCAGTGTACAAGGTGAAAGTTACATATCCCCCTAGGAATGGGGTCTCCTTGATATTTACTATGGGCTTGTCTACGTCACAAAGTTGCAGCGCTGGTGAGGGGGTTACAGCGCTGCAACTTAGGAGGTGTACACATCTGCAGGGCACCACCAGCGCTGCACCTCCCTGTTTGCAGCGCTGGCCGTACTCCCGTTTTGTCTCGGGTGTAGAGGATCCAGCGCTGGTGATCCAGCGCTGGTAATCAAGTATAGACACTTACCAGCGCTTTTCTTGACCTCCGTGGAATAAGCAGGTATCCCAGCATACCTGAGGAAGCCTCTGGTAATCAAGCAGGTCTCCTTCCCTGCGGTTTGCTCTCGCGTTCCCCGAACCCCCGAGCAAGCAGGTCTCCTTCCCTGCGGTTTGCAGGGGGGTTCGGGGAACGCGAGAGCAAACCGCGGGGAAGCTGGTCTCCTTCCCCGGTTTGCTCTCGCGTTCCCCGAACCCCCCTTGAAGCCGCCCAACGGCGCTGCAGTGTGGCCACATCTAACACCACTTGCAGCGCTGGTTGCTGTAAGTGTGGCCACTCTGCAGCGCTGGCCCTATACAGCTGTACTAATACAGCTGTAACAACCAGCGCTGCAAAATTGTAGATGTAGACATACCCAAAGAGCCTTCACTGCTTCCTACTCTTGGAGAACTCTAATTTCAGCCTGGTAATTTTCCTTTGGAGAGTATCTTTGATACAAGAGTATCAGACAATCCTGTGTAATGGATTACAGTCTATGCTTTCAAACACAAGCAGAGTATGCAGATTACAAATTAATCTTGCAGGTAGTATCTGTGGATACAGTAAGATAGTACAAAGGCCAATTACACATTGTCATCTTTTCTAAGCGGTGACCACTTAATTAGAAGACAGTTATCAAAGATCAGATAAGAATCTTGCATTGGGGGCGGGGATTGTGGAATGTTACTGAAATAAAGGATGTTCTTTCTCATGCTAGTGCTTTCAAGCTCAGGCTGCTGAATGTTTTTGTGTTTGATTCCCAGGAGACAAGCAAGCGATAGATTTCCTTAGTCAATGCATACACATTTTACTGTTGTTTATTTGCAGACTCCCTGGAGAATCTGTTTAGCAAAGAGAGTCCAGCCTAGGCAAGTACTGTAAATTGCACAGAATATCACTTAAGTGCTGCAGCCTGAAATCAGAACTGAGTGATGGTAGGAAGAGGCAGCAGCAACAGCAATACCACCAGCTCCATAAAACAATGGCCCTTAGCAGGCTGCTTAAGCCAGGCCTTTCCCACATTGACTTGATCTCTCATCTGCAAGGGGAAGAAATGCAGAGTGTAGTATGAGGGCAGTTGTGAGTATTTCATAGTATTGTGCCCATTCTTGTAATTGATGCCAGTGGATATCCAAATTCTTTGGTTTCGTGACAGTTTTGTAACTATAGGGCCAGATCCCTAGCCTGTGTCAAGTCGGGACACTCTATTGAGTTCAGTGGTGCTATGTTATGCCAGTTTATGCCAACTGAGGCTTTGGCTCACATATTTCTTCTCCTTGCTTCCCAGTTAATTCATTTTATTCATTTTCCACAGGTTTTTGCAGCTAAAGTGCTCAACTTTGTTCTACCAAATCTGACGCTGGGAGCTATAGACCCAAATGTGGTTTCCCGGAACAAAAAGGAGGTGAGGATGTTAATATCATTTTAAGGCATTGGAACGGTGGTACATAGCCCCAACGCTGGCCCTCTGCAATGGGGCTAAACACCTCAAGCCAAATTCTCTGCTAGTAGAAATGGGTGAAATGCCCTTACAGCCAATATTTGTGCCCATTTACACCAACAGACAATTTGGCTCATAAGCTGACTAGTCCAGTCTGGAACCATTCAGTCACCAGTTCGGTGCACTCTGCATCCATGTCCTGTTCTGGGCAGGAGATCTAACATCTGGGCTGTGTGATGGTCACTATGGCAAAAAAAAAAATGGGACCCATAATTCACCACCAAGTGCAGTTCCAAGGGGGCAGCAGTGATAGAAGTTGTAGTTTAAACAGGGTTCAGACACTTTGAAGACCATGTTGTCTAAATCTGCTTTTCACACAAGTACAGTAGCAAAGGATGCTTGAGTCTCAGCTACACTTACTATTATTTGTATTGTACTGAGATAGTGGCTAGGAACTCCAGTCATAGAGCAGGACCTCATGGTGCTAGGTGCTGTACAAAGATGGTCCCTGCCCCATCATTTAACCACTGTAACTAACTAATTAGAGCTTCTACCATTGTGAATTGTAGGCCCCCATTTTTGCCAGTCTAGACAAGGCTTGTGGGACCAGGCTGCTGTGTGGAAAAGCAACACTCCTCCTCCTGCTTATAGACTGCCTGGTTTGGCAATACTGGCAAAACCAGATGTCTTGGCAACTGCTGCAGCAGCACAACTAAAAAGGCTCCCACACCTTTCAGAACAAAACAGTCACATGTAGGGTTAGGTTTGTATTTGCACTGCTGAGGAGGGAAAAAAGTGAATGAAGTAGCTGTGTCTGGAAAGGGATCACAAATCAGGATTTTAGTTCATTTCTAAGATCAACTGGAATGACAGAAGATGGCATCCAAGGCTCTCTAAAAAGCAGGAGCGCTTTGTAAGTGTAGTGAATGCTTACTTCTGTGGCAGCTCACATGCCCCCGAGGCATGCTGTAATTTTTCAATGTCTCTGACTGGCTAGATGAGCTGGATTCTTATTTTAAATAGATGCAAATGAATCCCCCAGCTGTGGGTGGCTAGGCGGGTCCCTGTCCATGCTGACATCAGAATGCCGGCTGACTAGATAAGGAGCAAAGAGGGTGGTAATACATATTTAAAGTACAGTACACTTAACTTTTGTTTGCACATTCAAATTGCCAAATTGCCCTTTAGGTAAATTGGAAGGAAGACTGGTCTTGTGGATAAACCACATGGACTCCTGTGTTCTGTACCTGGCTCTGACACAGATTTTCTGGTCACGTGACTTATTCTTTCTGTGCCTCAGTTTCCTTGCCTCTAAAAGGGGATTAATACTTCACTGGGTTAAAAACATCACAACTGAAAAGCTCTTTGAGATTTTTCAGCTAGAGAAGAGAGAATTAGATAGGGCAAATGCAGCAATTCCATGATACTGGACACAGTATAAGAACCAACATAGAAAGCATTAGTATACATCCACTTGGTAATGTATATGTCCTCAGATATTTTGGTAAGCCTTATCATAACAAAGATGTACAAAATATACATAGGTAAATAAATAAATACAGTCAGTTTCCATTATTATAGGAACACCATCGTACTCGCTAGTGTTCCATCATATGGAAGATGTTACCAATAATTCTTTGTGTAAGTAATAACAGAGGAGAGAAGAGGTACAATAAAATCATATGAAGGAAGAATTATATTCCTAGGTTGTAAAGGATAAGTGGTACCAGGTTTATAAAGTAAAAGATCTATCAAAGTCACAGCCTATATATTAGAAGACAACGTGCCATGGCTGTTACCGCAGGGACTCCTGGGTTTCCCTGCCTGGTTCTGCCACTGACTTATTATGTGACTACTTAAACTCACTGTGCCAAGGTTTATCCATCTGTTAAATGGTTGTAAAAATACCTACCTTGAAGAGGTTTGTCCTCAGATGGAAGAGGCTAAGAACGTGCTAAATATTGTTACAGCATGCTTAGTGTTGTGCAAGATGGAAAAGAAAGATGCAGCCCCTGCCCAGAAGACCTTATAGTCTAAATCAGTGGTCCCCAATCTTTCTGTTGCAATAGCACATTCATGTTCCCAGAAGAACGTGGCGGGTGCCAGACGACAAGCCGCCGAAATGCCGCCAGCCGGCGTCCTCAAGAAGCATCACCGCCGAAATGCCGCCGAGAAACAGCAGCATTTCGGCGGCGACACTTCTTGGCGTTGCCGCTTCTCGGCGGCATTTCGGCGGCTGGTTGTCCAGCGGCCATGCTCCTCAGCAGTGGATCATCCAGCAGAAGCACTCCTTTGTCAGTAGGCGGGTGCACATAAATGCCCCACGGGCGCCATGCATTGGGGACCACTGGTCTAAATAGATGGGCAACACCAAATGCACCAGGAGACCTGGTGGATGGTTCTGTCTTGAAGAGAATCTTTTAAAAAACAGGTGGCCGTTGTGATGGATTCTACAGACCCCACCCCGAGCCAGGGCTGGAAAGGATCAATGGACTGAACCTGATCCAAATATTTAGACCAGATCCACTATGCAGACTCTGTCCAAGGTATCTATCCTGGAAAGCGGGGCCCTGCTAGCTGTAACTAAGAACGAAAGAACAGGAAACAGAGGAAGGAGGCAGAGGTGACCCAGGGTTTCCTAAACAGACAGAGTGCAGACATGAGAGTAGGAGAAGGCACAAAGGAACAGATGAGTCAGGATTCACTGGCAGAGTGAAGGTGGGCAGGGGGGAGTGCTAAGAAACAAGAGCAGAGACTGAGGTGGACAGAGTGATGCGGAGCCTAGAAGGTCACCCCAATTTCTCTTATCCCTCCCTACAACTAATCCTCAGCACACCCAGTATTCTAGAGAACATTTCTTTAAACCTCATCCTCTGCCCCATTACGAGCTGCCCTGCTGCACAGTGGTTTCCCCTTTTCTCTATCTTCTTTCGAAGGCTCAAGATAAAGCCTTCTCCCTTTTTCCTCCTCCTTTCACCAAGACATGCCCTGTGCAGTGCGTTAGCCCCATGCACAGATCATTAACTTTCTGATAAGGATTGTTTTTCATTAGCTTTTTTTATCCCTCTCACAATATCAACCATTCTCAAAGATCCCCTCACCCCCCAAACTACACAAAAAAGATTTGTCTGCTGTTCAGTAACTAAAAATTCCTTGTTTTGGGGGGGGAGGGGAGAAAAAAAGGAAGAAACTCATTAGGCCATCTCTTGGCATTTATGGCACTACACGGGGGCGGGGAAGGGGGCAGCTCATATGAATTAATCTACATTATTTTACTCCATGGGAAGGCAACGTCTGTCAATCCAGCCACCCACCCCTCTTGATTTTTTTTCCCCCGGAGTCCTTCATCTGTTGCTTTCAGTAAAAAAAACAAAAATCCCTCAAAGCTGTGTTGCCTTAGTGCAGTGCTGTGACACAGCTCCAAACAAATAACTCTCAGATTAGGCTGAAGCCAGTTGCTAAGTAGCCAGAGGAACCCCTGTGCTTTTGTTTAAATTGCAGATGAAAAGTCAACGGGTTTGGGTGAAAATGTCAGGTTACCAGCTGCTAAAGTGAGAGTTGACAAAATTAGATGCACTGGGTGTTCCAGAAGCCAAAGTGTAACTTTTTCCATGAGCCCATTCACAGGCAGGGCAGTTTCTTCTCATGAAAGGCAGCCTCTCTCAGGAGTGAGACAGTTTACAGAACAGGACAGATATTTAAAATGAGCAGGGCTGTATCTCATGAGAGTGTAGTCCCACTGAAAAAGGCTGCCTGCCTGTAGGGGATGCAGAGGAGGTTAGAGGTACCTACAGCAGCCATGGTGCAACCTCAGAGCTGTTCTAGAGAAGACTTCCAGGCACTGAAGAGTCTATGTGGATACTGACTGAGGGGTTGTGAGGTCAATCCTTGAGGGGGCCATTTAGGGATCTGGGACAAAAATCTGGTCCTACTCTGAGCAGGGGGTTGGACTAGATGACCTCCTGAGGTCCCTTTCAACCCTGATATTCTATGATTCTATGACTTCTCTGGGAGTCGAAGATGCTTACCACCTCCTCGGATCAGGCCCTGACAGCTCAACCTCAGCCAGCATTTTACCTCCCCAGTGGGATCTTCCAAGCATTTCCCAGAGGCTAGGTCTCAGACCCTCAGGGTGGGTGTGTCATCAGGACGAGGGGAGCCATACTGCATTTGTCTCCCCTCTCGTAACTGCCCTTCACTTCAGGGTCCACTCCAGCATGCCCATAACTTGAGTTTCCAGTAATGGGGATTATGGACCTGCCATGGCAGGGGAAATAGACTAGAGCCCTGCAGCGGGTCTGGAATCCTATGGGTCTTGCAGGACCCGCTGCCATAATAGAGGGAGCGGGATTAAAAAATAGTACTGTGCGGGGCTCTAAAAGAGACCCTTTGCTGTCTCCAGCAGAGTATGCTGTTTGAAAGAAGTTTAAGTGATTCCAGAGGAGAAGCCAGGCTGCACTAGCATGGTCAGGAAAAGGATCCCATACTACCAGTGAAGTCACATGGATGCTGGCACTCTGGGACAACATTCACAAGTAAATGGGCAGGGACCTAGCGGTCTGACTGATTCGCTCTCGTTTCCTATAATCCATCAGGACTGGTGCAATGTGGGTCACTCTTCTCCATTCCTAGGGCTGAGCTCTCCAGGTTCTGCAGCATGGATGTCTCAGTGGCAGGACCATTTCTATGAAGCCTGCTTTCTGCAAGGGTCACCCAGAGCCCAAGTTTGGTGAGCTTCAGGGCTCCGAATAAGACTTCTCTCTCTGCCCAAGTCTGTAATCACCTTCCAGACCATCAGCACAGCAGAGAATGAGGGTTCTTCTTAGGCTAGGCCTACACTGCGTACCTTACAGGCATAGCTGTGCCGCTGTAAGGTCTCCCGGGCAGCCACTCTTTGCCAACAGGTGAGAGCTCTCATGCCAGCAAAATAAGATCTCCCACCAACAACGCGCTGTCCACTCCAGTGCTTTCCATCAGTAAACTTTTGTCGGTCCGGGGGTATTTTTTCAAACCCCATACTGACAAAAGTTTTACTGACAAAAGTGCAGTGTAGACATACCCTTAGACTGTTTAGTTCGTGAGAACTCAGCTAGGGGAAGGAAAGGAAAATAATCGCCCTGCTAAAATAATCTATGGAATTAGGCTTAGTCAGCGAATGAGTCGAGGAGCTGCTCCTGAGTTGGATACTGATGGCAGATTCTCTCCTGCACTTGGGCCAGCCAAGCAGGGGGCATCAGGCAGCTAATTACATCTCCCTGATTCTCTGGGCCAGCCCTGGCAAAGATTAGCCTAAGAGCCACTTTAACTTGTGCCTGCTGGCTATGCTCTTCTAAGGACCACCCACCAACTAGGGATTGCTGGAGTGCATTGTGTCCTAGCCATTCCGTCCCTTCCCCAACACACCTCTTGTGCTAAGAGTGGTGGGGAGGGAGGCTGGCTCTACATCCACTGGGGACTCCCCCCCACACATGGGTGGTATCCAGAACAAGGGCGATGGTTTCCACTCCCTTTGTGCCACCTGAGCCTGTCAAAGAGACCGGATTGGGGCAGAGAATCGATCTCTGAGCCTTCTAATGCTCAGATGTGGTGTTTGTTTAAGCACAGTAAGGAGGGAGTTTAGACTAACCTGTGCGTTCATTGGAATTAGTGCAGGGTGCAGTGGGCACATTTTAAAACACTTCATCGGTTAGAATAACTATCTTTGTAATTGACTGACTTTACGAGGGGCGTGTCAGCTGCCAAAGAATTCATTGTACTTTGGTGTCTATTGAACTGTTACCAGAGCGGGGGAGAGGGGTTATTTTTGAATGGTCTCATACTAATCCACCAACTGCTTTTTGTAGGACCCATCATTACACATAGGCACCCTCCACCCTGGCATTACTCCCCTAATCATGGCCTGGTGCAGAGAGGAGAGGAGGCCAAGGGTGTACAAAAACAAGCCTGCCCCACACAGAGCCAACAGCAACGGTTCCTGTCCCACAGGGCTGGGTGTAGCTCCCTGCTGAGAGCACGGCAACCTGCCACACATGAGTGCAGCGTCACCCAGTTTGGCCTGGCTGCCCTTTCGTCATGGAGAGGCAGCCGTGCGAAGCCCGAGTGGCGCTGCAACCTCATGCACTAGGTCTCAATGCCCAGAGTGGGGAGCGATGTCCAGCCCCGCAGGGCAGGCGCTATCGGTGCAGGGTGAGAGCAGGGCAGGCTTGCTTACGAACACCCCCACCGGGGTGTCCCCTCCGCACTGAGCTAGGAGAAGTGTAAGTTTGCTTTGGGCCAGGGCCCAGTGATTGGTTAATCCAGCCCTGGATGTGGCGACCCATCTAGAACCTTCCTGCGACCCACCCGTGGCTCAGGACCCACCCTGTGGGAAACACTGCCTTAGAGAAGAAAAATTAGGCTTCCTTCAGCCAACGTACAAATACATGATGATAAATTTCTTTTTAAAACCGCATCAGACTATAGAGGAATCGACGGCTGTGCCAGGGATCCACCTATAATCAAAACGCTCTGGCAAAAACTGAGCTGGTAAAGCCTGCGTAGGCTGCCAACACTCGTTTCTCTATATACAGCATACAAATATTTACTGTAGATATGCCTAATGCAGTAACTACCCATTCCTAGCTCCCAGACCCTGTGCTGATTAGTCCAGTGCCTCGTTTTCAGCACTCTCATCACTTCAGGTTTTTCGTGCTGACTCTCTGCTCTTAGCCAGCTCGTAAGAGAAGGATAAAAATTTGCAAGTGAAGTGCTGGGGTATGTGGTTTTTTTGGGTTTGGTGGGTTTTTTTAGGGGGGGGGCAGGGGGGAAAACACTACTGGCACTTTATGTCATAGTTTAAACTAAGGAAAACTTTGCCCAATCAGCAGCTCAAGGCCCATACATAGTGAGCGCATAGAGTGTGCAGATTGAAGTTACCTTCGTCTTTAATGCAGAGGGGTGGCCCATGGAGACTACAGGCCTCAACAGGCAATGCTCCAGCTTGAGCAGAGCAGCCTCCATTAGGCGCAAGGCAGCACGACTTGTCGAGACCCATCATCTTTGCAGGCACCATCTCCACATACACACTCAACACCAGCACAGAGCTCCTCATCTTAGTGGTGTTTTGGAAGCAGGAGCTAATCAGTACCTTCAACCCTCCTGCGAGACAAGTAAATATCTTTATCCCCATTTTGCAGACGGGGAAACTGAGGGAAAGAGATAAAGTGACTCATGGCAGGGCCACTCAGCATCAGAGACAGAACCGGTACTCAGGAATCGTTTGTATCAATATCATCTTTGCAATAAAGCAGAATGAAAAACTGCCTAGGGGGGAAAAAAGTCTTCCTCCTTTGAGTGGTAGGAGACCAGGGCAGAACATGAGTAAGTGCAAAAAGGAGTTCCCTTGGGCAAAGTCATTGACCGATGCTGCTTGTTTGCCTGCCCCAGCATTTTTGACTCATGAACATTTTTCAGTGGTGTAAGAGAGGAGTTTGGGGTAGCACAGTTTCCAGTTGCACAAGAGGTGATGGGCCCTGGCTGCTAACTGGGGTTATTATTCTAGGGCAGGGGTAGTCAATAGGCAGACCATGGGCCAATCCAGACCACCAGGCACTTTTGAAAGGACCTCAAAATCTATTTATTTAATTATTTTTATTATTTTCTCTGGAGTCTGGACCTTGACTATACCTTGACCAAGAAATTTGGACCTTGACAAAAAATAATGGACTACCCCAATCGAGGGTGAAATGGCACAGGAGCCCACTGAGGGTGGGAAATGGATAGCCTAAGCAATAGATGGTAACAGACTCATCACACATGAAGGGCTCTGCCTTGCATTTTCCAAACAGACTGTTGCTGACAATGATTTTTCTCCCCCCCCCCACCTCCCAATAGGTTGAATCTTACACCTCAGACCCCCTGGTCTACCATGGGGGCATGAAGATCTCCTTTGTCATCCAGCTGATGAATGCCATTGCCAAAATAGAACGATCCCTGCCTAAACTGACTCTGCCAATCCTGGTGCTACATGGTTTGCCTGACAAGCTCTGCGACATCAAAGGTTCCTACTTACTGATGGACACCGTGCAGAGTCAGGACAAAACACTCAAGGTCACCTTGCTTCTTGTATTTGAAGGGTGTAATGTTGTGCATATCAGCCTCTGCTTTGCTCAGTGTAGGGTTAAGGATTTGACTGAGTCACTGTCAGAACAGGTGCCAGGTGCACTTGACAGAGTGCAGAGCATGGGAAAGTGTCCGATTCTAGGAGGTGCTGAACACCCAAGGGAGTTGAAAGAACTTGGCACATTCCAGGATTGGGCTCTTAACCAGGTAACCCAGTGTCCCCAAACTCTGTGACAGGGCAGGCTGCTTTCACGCCAAGCCCAATTCACGGCGTAAAGGTACAGCGAGAACCTTCCAAAAGCAACTGAACAAAAGCCATTCCTCATCTGCTCATTTGGAGAGAGCACATAGCTGATTAACCAATTGTTAGCACATGAATGAGCTTGAAAGGGAGATGGGGAGAGCAAGCAAAAGCTTTTGTGGTCAGAAAAATAACTATACCAGGCATCAAAAGAGTGAAATTACACATGGGGTTGCAGGAACGCCTCCCGTTGCATTTACACACCAAGGGCGTGATTAATATTTCCTGCCTCTCGTTGGGTTGCAAGCTTGATATGCTACAGTTGGTTCACTGGATACACGGACTGGGAAGGTGGGTGAGAGACTCTGAGGGAATGGTTGTATCCACTGCTTACGTGCATGAAAGCAGCCCTCGCAAGAGACTTGTGCTTCTCAGCATACACACTGTATAGGGATTAAAATAAGAGCGACAATGGGTCGGCATGGCTTTGATTCCCTTACTAGAGGGCACGAGGCAAAGGAATGTTCTGCTTGGGCACGGCGGGTCTAGGTTTGATAACATCACTGCCATCTCCAGAGTTTGCGCTATTAAACTCCCCTTGCAACAGAGGGTGTGGAGCAGCATGGGGCACTCTCTCCTCTTGAAGCTCTTCCACTATGGATAATCAAAGAGAATGGTGGGAGCAGGGAGACTGGAGCCTGGCTCTCCCCTCTCCCAGTTGGTTGCCCTAATCACTGGACTACAGAGTTATTCTCACGGTCTCTCTCTGGCCCAATGACTTTATAAGTCTTTATCCACAGTGGAACAATCATTGTGCCAGAGAAAGAGAGGGAGGCGGGGAGAAGGACTCTGAGGTCCAGTGGTTAGGCTGCCTACCTAGGAGGTGGGAAACTCAGGATCCAGTACTCAGAGGCCACCTACAGGGTCAGGTTCTGCATGCGACTTAGACAGCCAAACACCCACCCTCCCCCAGTTTGTGAGTTGCTCCAGGGCTCAGGCAGGAGCTAGATGGACAGAGGCCTAGAGTGAGACAGCAGTGCAAATGCCCAGAGGCCAAAGCCTAAGCACAGGAGGAACTAGTACCTGGAAACTTAAGCACCAAATGAGCTTAGGTGTCTAAATACTTTTGTGGCTCTGGGCCCTGGAACCTGTTTTTTCCAAAGGCGATGAGCACTCCCAACTCCAGCTGAAGTCAGTCAGTGCTTCGGGTGCTCAGCACTGCTGAAGAAAGGTGTCTCAAGTCAGGAACCCAAAATCAGAGGCCATTTTTGAACCTGTGATCATGTGTCACATTCTCCTGTTGGTGAGTCTTCCCCGCATGGAGAGGGGAGCATAAAGAACTGCAGGAGGAGACGGAATTGTGATTGCAACACCACAAACCTGTGCAGGGAGGACAGGTGTGAAACAGAATTTCCCAGGTTATCTCCCTTGCTGAACCAGACTAGATCTCAAGTTGGTGGTGTCCCTTAATTTTCATCATTCACCATGTCTAAGAAATACAGGAAGACCAACGAGACGTGTGCAGGGCATGTCAGGACTGCGGGCACTGGCGAGTGGGACCTAAGGGCTGCTTTGTTCTTGGGGTTTTGTCTGAACCTGTGTTCTTTCTCTGATTGCAGGTGTATGACGAGGCCTATCATGCTCTCCATAAAGAGCTGCCCGAGGTCAGCACTGCTGTGTTTAAGGAAATACTAACATGGATTGGTCAGAAGGTCTCAGCAGCTGGAGGACCCAGCAACACTTAAGCCGCCTTGTTACCTTCTCAATGGTCTTCTGGGGATGGAAGTTTTTGTTTGTTTGTTCATTTGTTTATAAAAAGTCTCTCTGGAAAAGATTTAACTTAGAGGGACTCTTAGGATACTTTGCTATGAATAGACATTCACATAGCAGGGAGACACCACTCAGTCATTTAAAGAGGCCATTGCCCGAAAGCAGGAAAGGGGGATATGGCAGCAGAAGTTGTCACTGAAAACTTTCCAGATTGGTTATTGTACTACAAGACTCCTGTTCAGAAAATCCCCACTACTACCACCACCCATGTTCTTTGTTTTCTCTGGAATTCCTGATGTGCCAAGGCTGTTTTTATTCTGCAATAATCTTTGGAATGTTCAGTAGTTCTACACCTTTCATTTCATTCTGTTTCTACTCCTGCGGAGTATGGTCCCTTTCCCTGCTCCCGCAGTTAGGGAACATACTGTATAAGTAGTCTTGATCCTTAAGAAGGGAAGACTAGAGAGAGTTAGCAAAGAAAGCTTGGGGATGGGGAGAGAGGAATAATTCCATACTTGAAAGTGAAAAGCTAATTTTCTAGGTCAAACCAATTTGAAGCAACCTCTTTTAGCACATGAGGTCTGAAGGGTAGGGACCTACCCTACCAGCTTGCACTCTAGAAAGACTTGTTTAACAGCTCTTTAATTCCCAGCATCAGAGCAGAGTTCACAGAGAAGAAAGACTAATGTAGAAGAAGATACTTAAAACCTACTAAGCACACACAAACCACGTGACTTCCAGGTACCAAACCCTCTCCCCTCTGCAAGAGGATCTACTCTGTAAATATTCCTAGGGGCTGCTTTTTAAAAAAAAAATTACTTGTGCTACTGATACTTAAGATGTAAAGTCAAAATTTTATTTAAGAGGAAATGTTAATATACTATATGATGTGTATCTTGGCAGCTTAGAGAGCTGCCACAGAGGAAGGGAGCAGAGTCTGAAGAAGGAGCTAACTGTCCTCACCCCTGCACTGTGGTAGCCATGGCAAGGTTGTTCCACCATGGTCCATTCCTATCATAACTACTCTACAGCAATCATTTGGCCTTTCCCCCTCATCAGCTGGAGATGGCCAGAAATGCTAGTCAAGCTCAGAACATCTAGTGAAGGGAAGGGCATTGAGATGGCTGACATGTACCCTCACAGTCCACTTATTTACTTAGAGCCTCATGTTATTAGGTTCCCCTGCAAGCACTTCTCATTCTGTGAAATGGTCATTTCTTGGGTGATTCTCCTAGATTTAGCAGCTGTCTCTTAGCTGGGTGGCAATGAAGGATCACACTTGCTCCTGAGAGGTAGGTGGGCAGTTAAAAGCAGATCATAGAGCACACCAGGTAGCCAAACATCTGTATCTGAATATTGGGGCTACATAGAACAAGCTGTACAGAAGGATATTAATGAACTACCATGAGGACAACTGCCACCAGAAAGTTTGTAAATCCAGCAGATTCTGATACTGGTTGGAAGCTACAGCTCCAAGTGCCAGAGCTGACTGGTCTTTCATACTAGCAAGGCTAGAGGAGGACTTCTAGGAGAACTTTCCATGTGAACACTCACTCATATGGCAAGTGGGCTTGCATCAACCTGTTAGCCTTTCTTCTGGTAGTTGGGTTACAGCTCGTCTACACGGGGAAATCTACTGCCAGAACTATACTGTTATACCACTGTGGTTATGCCTGTATAAACTCTGTGTTTAAACATACAAGTGTCCACGCAGTTATACCAGTGGACACTCTTAGATCAGTTATACTGGTATAATTGTACCAGGACAGTTTTGCCAAGCAATGCCCCATGCAGCCATGCCCTTAGTAATAGGTCTCTGCCCACATGCAGGAGGGAGTTTAGCTTTTTCCTCCCACTCCCTTAGGCATTCCAACAATAAGTCCATCAAAGTTCTGCAGAAGATGGGGGAAGCATTTCACTACAGAGAAAAGCAAGTATCCTCCATGGCTCCCACTGTAGAGGGGACATGTGTCCTATACAAGCATTATACAGCAGCTGGAGCTATCACAGGTCCTCGCTGCTCCCTTTCCAAGTCTGGCCTGGAAGAGAATAGGGTAGTATTCCCATCATGAGAGATTGCTGCTGCTTCCGTGGCTTGTAAGGCAATGTACCACTATTACACCAATATTCCACTTCCCCTTGAAACCCGTTCTGGCAGGACTCAGGAAAGATAACCTTGTGCAATAACAATAAGCATCAGAGACTGACTTTCATGAGCTCAGACCTGTTCTTTAACAAGGGTTTGAGAAGTTAATGGAAGTCATCTTTGTGCTTGCAACTGTGTAGTGCATCTAATCAGAAATGCTGTTCTTTACAGATTGGCTCTGGCATTTGTACAGCTCTGGCTTCCTGGCTGCAATCTGAGAAATCATTATAGATCTCAGCAGTTCAGCTGGACTTGAATTTAAAACCCTGTTCCAGCCAATCAACTGCTACCACTGCCAACTGTAAATCCCCTACAATGGTTTTGGGTATCAACACAAGATGAAGCTCAGGCATTGCACGCTCAAGAACTTGTTGCTGCATTGTTCTCCTATAGGTCAGCCCCTCCCACACACAGTAACCATGAGATGGGGAGCATGGAGACATTACAGTGGTGGGAGACCCTGCCTACCTCTTAGGCCTCGAGCATGCATTAGGATAGGTGTAATTACACAGGGATGTGTGCTAGGGTAACATGGGGAGTACTAGAAGTATTTTATAAATAAAAAAAGGTGATTAGAAGGTATGATTTTCAAAAGCACACAATGTTGTCCTGAGTCTGCTACCATTGACTTAAATTGGAGCAGAATTAGTTGAGTGCTGAGCTCTTTTGAGAGGAGAGGAGAGAATCCTAAATGAACAAGCACTTGAAAAAAAGAACTAACCCTACAGGGTGATGGGCACCGCCCTGCTGCTCCTTAGAACCTGTATGTGGCCATAGGAAGGCCTGGGGTCAGTCCCTTTGATCAGTTCTGTTCTTTAGCCTGAGAGACAGCTGCTTTCCTCCTGAGCTTGGAAGCAATATATAAGAAGAAAACGAGTATGGATGAAAAGAAGACCTGTCCTTCTGTCCAACTAAGCTCAGCGAGGTCACCCAGGCAGGGGAAACTGTGTTTGAAAATAAAATGTTTGGATGACATTTGATACAGCTGAGCTTGCTGCTGCTGCTTTCAGACAATTTTCTGAAGCATTATCTTTTGGGAAATTGGGCCTCGGGAAGACCTAGCTGAGAAATTGAGCCTCTGGAAGACCTAATGAGAAATTGAGGGCTGGTTTCTAACTAGAATAGAACTCAAATCTCACTGTTTAATATAGAAACAGAGCCAGACCCTCAGCTGGTGTAAATGACTTTTCTGTTGAATATAGACTCCCAGATGCAGGTGTAAATCAACATAGCTCTAGTGAGGTCATTTGTGCTACACTGATTGACAGCAATTAGGAATCTGCCCCACATTTAAACTCTTGCTGCTCTAGTTGATCCATTGCCACAGGTCCAAACTGGTTTAAACCAGCACATTTAGTCTCCACTAGGCCCTAGTGGAAATCCTTTCCTGAGCAACTTCTTTAGCAGCAGGCAGATCTGCCCCCAGTGGAAATGTAATTTAAATCTTGAGGGGGAGCACTGTTGGCCTTAAGAACTTCCAGATTGCTCTGCTGAGGCAAACGAGGATAGTTTCCCTCTGAGAATAGAATGCATTTATGACCGAGCAATAGTAGTCTGTAACTACTGTATATACCACATGTATCAAGCATAGCATCGAAAGACCATACTCAATGTGTAATGCACACAGTTTTCTATTTAACCTGCTCTTTTTATATTGGTCACCCTAGCACACCGTCAACATAAACCTGTAGAGATCACTTATTTTTCCAAGTAATTTCTAAGCCTGTCATTCCATTGTGCTCCAGTTTAATACAATATATACACATGTGCATACATGTATTTTCAGTGCAAAAAGTGTGTACAAGTTTAGGATTCTTTAAAGGAATACAATGTATATTGCAACTAATAATAAAGTTATGTTTTCTGAATGTGGTGTATTTGGGAGCGTTATTTGCTGCCATCAGATTATATTGAAAGAACAGTAGAAAGAAGGGGGCTTATTAAAACACTTCAGCTTTGGAGGGGAGGAAATAATTGAGCCACAGATATAGTGCTGAACAGCAATCTCCAGTGTAGCAACATAACAGGTGCAACCAACTTTACCACTTGTCATCTTGTCCTAAACCTGCAATGTAAAGGCCAGTTTACACTTGGGGTGGGGAAGTCTGCACCAGTGTAGCTATACCGCAGTATACCTAGGGACTTGGCTACACTTGCAAGTTACAGTGCAATAAAGGAGCCCTGGGCACACTAGCTCACTCCCTGTCCACACTGGCAAGACACGTGGAGCACTCTGACTCCATGGCTACAGCGCTCCTGGTACTCCACCTCAGTGAGAGGAATAACGTTTGCTGTGTTCCCACTGGAGTGCCACAGCACCAGTGTGAATGAGGTGTTGCATTACTGCGCTCTGATTGACCTCTGGAAAAGTCCCATAATCCCCTTAAGTCAAGTGGCCACTTTTGTCATTGTTTTGAACTTGCTGTAGGAATGTGGATATGCCCTTTCAAAGCTCTGTTTCTGACAGCTGGATGCTTATCTGCTCTGGGACAAAGGAACCATTACTGAGGAATGCTGCTTGCTTTGAGTGAGAGAAAGAGAGGGGCGAGGGGTCGGGAGGGAGGTCTGCTGCTGTCTGAACTTACAAGACAGCATGCTGACATGCTCTCTGCCCCCAAAAAACCCACTCTCTCTCTCCCCACATACACACACACACTCGCCGTAACACTGCACCCCACCCCCCACATTTGAAAAGGACGTTGCAACCACTTGCATGCTGTGATAGCTACCACAATGCACTGTTCTTTGTGACACCGAAAGAGCTGCTAATAGGGCCATGCCAGTGCACTGGCAGCTGAGAGTGTAAACACTCAGCAGTGTTTTCCCTGCTGCGGTCTCCAAAGGCTGGTTTAACTCCCAGCGCTCTACAACTGCAAGTGTAGCCATGCCCTAAGCCTAGTCTATACCTAAAACTTAGACTGATCCAGCTACATCGCTCAGGGGTATGAAAAATTCACACTCTTGAGAGAAGTAGTTAAGTCAACCTAAACCCAAGTATAGACACCACTAGCTTGACCGACAGCCTAACGATTGCCTCTCAAAAGGGCAGATTTACTGTTGTGACAGAAAACCCCCTTCTATCACTGCAGTAAGTGTCTACACTACAGCGATGTAGCTGCAGCTGTGCCACTATATCATGGACATAGTCTCAGGTTTGGATCAGAGATGCTTCACTGATGCAAGGAATCCAAGTGCAAACAAGCCCTGAGCGTTCCAGGGCAGGGCCTGTCCTTTTGTTACATGTTTGCACAACCCTGAGCACCATGGGGACTGGATCCTGATTGTGCCCCTGCCACTCCCATAATCCAATAGCCTGCCTTAATGCCTTCACTACACAGCAGTAAACCCCGCTGGAAGGGACTGTTCACCTTTCCCTACAGGCCAGTTTTCAAGGGTTTATAAAAAGCTTTGAAAAAGATGACTTGAGCTGAAAGTTACCGAACTAGTTTTTAACCCCATGAGAGCTGTTATTCTACAACTACTGAAAGCAACCCAAAAGAGTTTGTAACATTACAGTTGTAGAAATATTTTAAACGCTACCTTTGGCCATGGCTGCAACTCAGAACCATGCTTTGGAGAGTGGGGCATTCTCCTTTGAAAACAAGAAGTTTAGGAGCTGGTAGTTCCCAAGTTGAGGTTCACTTGGCCCTTTGGTTACATTTCAGGGGCACCCTCAGAGCATTAGGGGCTGCCCTCACACATGAAGGTACAAGCCCTTCCCCAAAGACCCTACCCATCTACTTGAGCGCTTCCCTTTATAAACTAGGGCCCCGATCCTGGAGCTGGCTGTGCATGTGCAAACCTGCTGCGCCAGACAGAGCCTGCTGAAGTCCCTGGGGCTCTATAAAGGCCAAGAGATCCAGCCACATGAAGAGAGCTGTAGGATCAGGGCCCTACATACATAGCTGCACAACCTCAGGCAGAGAGGTGGGTTATGGCCAAGAACACAAGAAATATTTTCCTCTCATGCTCCAGCCCCATTTACAAACAGCACTAGAGGATCACTGTCCAAGGAGAGCAGGGAGTCGCCCAGTTTGAAGAGGCTTCCGTGCTAGCTGCCCCCCTCCACCCCACACACACACACACACACACACACACAGTGAACTACATGGGACTCACTTCACATATGTGCTTGCTACATGTTATTACTATGGTGGCCAGGTGGCCAGTTTTCAGTCAGAAAGTCTGGTTAAAAAAAAAAAAAAAAAAAAAAAAAAAAAAAAGAGGAGGACTGATGGTGTCCGGTCAGATTTACCCAAAATCCAATTACTGCAGGCACCGAGTCATCACCCATGCCATACTCTACTCAGAGAGAGTCACCTCCTACTGCATCAGGTGGCTGCAACTCTCAGGCCTGGCTCTGCAGGCAAGTCCCTCCTGACCCACACAGGAAGGGGGTGGAGAGAGTAAAAGCAGTGAGCAACGGAGGAAGGGGGAAAGGGGCAGCGAAGGGGGGGCAGGGCATATGGGGAAAGGGTAAGGCAGGGGAGGTTCTGGCACTCCTGCTAGAATGTCTGGTTCTTAAATATTACAGAGTTGGCAACCCTAGTTATTATTGCTACTACTGTAGAAAGGGAACTGCTAAATCAGCATTCCTAAGAATTCAAGGCTCTGGTTTGAGTAGACGAAATATTTCAAACCCGATTTGTGACCGCAAACAAGTCATTAACTAGTTCCGGGCCTCAGTTCCCAATCTGTTAAATCAGGATACTCCTGTTCCCTTTCCCCAACCCCCTGGTCAGTTTGATGGGATGCCAGCTCTGCAGGACAGAGACCATGGCACACTGTGCGTATGTGCAGCACCAAGGGCAAGAGAGGCCTGGCCAAGATCTAGACCATAGGCACTACTGGCCTACAAAGAAATAATGATAATAATAGACCCTCACGTTCGCAATGACCATAGATCATAGACTTTAAGGTCAGAAGGGACCACTATGATCATCTGGTCTGACCTCCTGCACAATGCAGGCTACAGAATCTCACCCACCCACTCCTGTATCAAACCTGTGTGTGAGCCACTGAAGTCCTCAAATCATGATTAAAAGACTTCAAGATGCAGAGAATCTTCCAGCAAGTGACTTGTGCCCCATGCTGCAGAGGAAGGTGAAAACCCCCCAGGACCTCTGCCAATCCTCCTTGGACAAAAATTCCTTCCCGACGCCAAATATGGTCATCAGCTAAACCCTGAGCATGTGGGCAAGACTCACCAGCCAGACACCCAGAAAAGAATTCTCAGTAGTAACTCAGATCCCATCCCATCTAACATCCCATCACAAGCCATTGGGCATATTTGCCGTTAATAGTCAAAGACAAATTAATTGCCAAAATTAGGCTATCCCATCATACCATCCCCTCCATAAACTTATCAAGCTTAGTCTTGAAGTCAGATATGTCTTCTGCAACAGCCTTCCAAGGGGAGTAGTGGGGGCAGAACTTCACTCCTCTGATGGTTAGAAACCTTCATCTAATTCCAAGTCTAAACTTCCTGATGGTCAGTTTATATCCATTTGTTCTTGTGTCCACATTGGTACTAAGCTTAAATAATTCCTCTCTGTAACTGTGTGGACTCACCCCCGCAGAGCCTCCTGCTGGTTGCTTTGGGGAATTAGCTCGATTCCAGCTACAGAGCGCCCTCTGCAGGCCAGTGATCCACTTGTCCTCTGCTGGCCCCAGGCCCCTCCCTGGAACTCAGTGCCCCTTTACCTGGGTCTCCCCTCTCCCAGGGGAACCCCCACCCCACTATCCTCACTTTTCCTCAGTATTGGCTACTGCCCAGTCATTTTCTAGCCACCACGCCCTGGGGCAGACTGCAGTATCAGCCACTCATCATAGGCAAAGGGGGTTTGGACTGGCTGCCTTTACCCACTCTCCGGCTGCCCCTCTGCAAGCCCAGTACCTAGAATTAGGCCCTGCAGCCTGGGGAGTTGCTGGCCACGGGCTTCCCAACTCCTAAGGCTTTTCCCCCAGCCCTACCTTCCTTTAGGTCCCCTGGGTGAGTCCCCAAGCAAGCAAGCAAGCCAGCCAGCCAGCCGCCCGGCCTGCCCTTGCCCCCCCCTCCCTCCAGTCAGAGAGAGACTCCTTTTGCTTCTGGCTCCCCTGGCCTTCTTATATAGCCTGTGGCTCAGTTTGGGGCATGGCCCCCAGCTGCAGCCACTCCCACCATCAGCCCAGGCTTCTGGCTCCAGCTATGGCCCCTTGCCAGGGCTGTTTTAACTCTTTCTCTCCCAGAGCAGGAGTCCACCCTGCTACACTCTCCCTCCCTGGTATTTATTCCTCTGGTATATTTATAGAGAGCAATCATATCTCCCCTTAGTCTTCTTTTGGTTAGGCTAAACAAGCCAAGCTCTTTGAGTCTCCTTTCATAAGACAGGTTTTCCTTTCCTCAGATCATCCTAGTAGCCCTTCTGTGTACCTGTTCCAGTTTGAATTCATCCTTCTTAAACATGGGAGACCAGAACTGCACACAGTATTCTAGATGAGGTCTCACCAGTGCCTTGTATAATAGTACTAACACCTCCTTATCTCTACTGGAAATACCTCACCTGATGCATCCCAAGACCGCATTAGCTTTTTTCACAGCCATATCACATTGGCAGCTCATAGGCATCCTGTGATCAACCAATTCTCTGAGGTCCTTCTCCTCCTCTGTTACTTCCAACTGATGCCTCCTCAGCTTATAACAATAGTTCTTGTTATTAATCCCTAAATGCATGACCTTGCACATTTCACTATTAAATTTCATCCTATTACTATTACTCCAGTTTACAAGGTCATCCAGATCCTCCTGTATGACATCCCAGTCCTTCTCTGTATTGGCAATACCTCCCAGCTTTGTGTCATCTGCAAACCTTATTAGCACATTCCCACTTTTTGTGCCAAGGTCAGTAATAAAAAGATTAAATAAGTTTGGTCCCAAAACCAATCCCTGAGGAACTCCACTAGTAACCTCCCTCCAGCCTGACAGTTCGCCTTTCAGTACGACCCATTGTAGTCTCCCCTTTAACCAGTTCCTTATCCACCTTTCAATTTTCATAGTGATCTCCATCTTTTCCAATTTAGCTAATAATTTCCCATGTGAAACCATATCAAATGCCTTATTGAAATCGAGGTAAATTAGATCCACTGTGTTTCCTTTGTCTAAAAAAAATCTGTTACCTTCTCAAAGAAGAAGATCAGGCTGGTTTCGCATGATCTACCTTTTGTAAAAACCATGTTGTATTTTGTCCCAATTACCATTGACCTCAATGTCCTTCACTACTTTCTCCTTCAAATTTTTTCCCCCAAGACCTTGCATACTACAGATGTCAAACTAACAGGTCTGTAGTTGCCCAGATCACATTTTTTCCCTTTCTTAAAGATAGGAACTATGTTAGCAATTCTCCACTCATACGGTACAACCCCTGAGTTTACAGATTCATTAAAAATTCTTGCTAATGGGCTTGCAATTTCATGTGCCAGTTCCTTTAATATTCTTAGATGAAGATTATCTGGGCCCCCTGATTTAGTCCCATTAACCTAGTAGAAGCCAAACTCAACCTTGGATGTGGTAATATCTACCTCCATATCTTCATTCCCATTTGTCATTCTACCAAGTTGTTAACATTTGAAAATTGCCCTTCTGCCCATGTGCAGCATTGTCCTGACACTAACAGAGGCATTAAGATCCTGACAGTTTCACAAAGGAGAATTAGGGCTCAATCTTCAGCTGTCTGTCACTGTAGCTCCACTGTGCTGATGGAGACTAGAGGAGCCATTGTGGGTGATTAGGCACATCATATACATTTCAGTGTTTGAAGTCAGATGTTCAGACTTGGGTAAGAGATGAGACTAGACCTCTGAGGCTAGCAGGAGCGAGCACCCTTTAATATATATGAGAATAGAAATTCACCCATAACATGCTATAAGAAAGGAACGTACGTGTGCTAGGCTCAAGGAGTTTAAAATAAAGTAAAGGCAAGTGCTTCTTCCTGACCACTTCACGTAAGGCCTTGGCAGGAGGACAAAAGGGAAAAGGCCTTTAGCTAACGGGAGATCACTGGAAGGAAAGCGACATGCAGACTCAGCAGGCACCAGGCCAACATCCTTTTAAACTTTGTGAGGAGCTAAAAGCATGACTTCTTTAAGCCAGTGACCATCACTGCACATCGATTTGGAGATTCGGACTACCTAGCAGGGCAGGGTGTTAGCATCCCTGCTTATTGAAGCAATAGTGTAAAAGCAAAGGCTTGCACCATATATCCACACACATGGGTTGTGCTGTGTGTGGCAAAGTGTCTGCCAGTCAGTTTTCCTGTGAAGCTGTCCTGCCTGTTTCTGTAACACATTTATGAAAAATGTCTGCACCTCAGGAGACCTCGCTTCTGTTCCCAGCTCTGTCCTGACTTGTGATCTTGGGCAAGTCCCATCACTCTATGCCTCCATGGGAAGAAGGAGAATAATGATGCTAACTCAGCTTGACAAGGCACATGATGATGCTCAGCTGAAAGGTGGTGTAAGCACTAAGTGGTATTATTGCACATAAGGATCTGGGCACTGGTTGTAAGGGTTTACAGCTTTGCATGATAGAGTAGGGCAGCAAAGACAGACATTAAAATCCAAGCCTGCTGGCACCACCAGAGTATTCCCCCACTCAGTAACCCATGTGTGCTAAATGCACTGACCAGAGGCTGGGGAACACCTTGAAAATGAAACCAAGTTCAGGGCCTCACCTGGGATAACAGTGTCCAGGCATCGAAGCTGGTCTCAGAACACACATCACAAAGGTGGGTTGAGGTCCTTTTGGTTTTGGATTATGTCCAGCAAAACCCTTTGTTTGGCTAGGAAAAAAAAATTCTACCTGTAAAATACTGTCAGAAACCTGGTGTGGTCTCTTGTGATGGTGAAGGCTGAAGAGACACTGGGAAGAGAGTTTAGGGGGGAAAAAGGGTCAAACCAGTAAAATGTCTGGGATCTGCAAGGCATTCAGAGCCATTTTCTATCTCGCCTTTGCTAGTGAGGCAGCCCCCTGCATTCCAGTAAAAGCCCTTTCAGACCCCACTGAGAAGACATGATGCTGAGTTTCACTGAACTCGCCAGGTTCAAAGAGAAGATGGGTTGGGAGAGAGCTAGCCGACATTTTGCGTGGGTGTGTGTTTGTGGGGGGGGGGGCGTGCAGGGGGAGGGGGAGGAAGGACACTGTTGTGAAGGAAACATGTTGCATCTCAAGGCGAATGGTGCACATGGGATAGCTGTTGTGTGATCCGCACTGAGGCAAAGCTGGAAGAGTCCTGACAGGTTCCACTGGGAACCATGTAGTGCTAGAAGGTCAATCAACCCGACTCAGACACCTCAGTGGGAGATGAAGAGATCAAAACTGAGAGCACAGAGTGGGTGATTTCTATGGTTTCTGGATACTCACTACTTAAAGGACTAGACTGTGACCTTAGACACAGCCCTCGGAAATGGGGAGCACATGAGTCACATCACACCTCAGGGTATTGTGAGTCTGATTCAATCCTCTCTCACTTCCTTCTTATTCTAAGGAGAAACTATTTGGAGATGGTACATCACATTACACCCCGCCCCAGCCATGCTGACTCAGTTACGCTGGCCAGAAGTAGCAAGGGTCAGATCATAGGTTCTACGTTCCTGGAGCACGTTTCAGGGAGCAAGCAGGCAGGTTGTGAAGCACTTCTTACTTATGAACCCAGACCCAAGGTCCTCGCCACCTACACAGGGGTATAATGTGCACAGGGGCAGTTCTGATTCTGCTGCACAAGTGTCTAGTCCAAGTAAGAATCTTGCTCTCCATGAGAAGCAAATGGACAGATACTGAAATCTGTTAAATCCAACCCTTGATTTCATCAGCCTGACTAAAAAAAGCCACAGGAAGTCCCCAAGGCCTGAGCCCAGGAGAGAATCCCTGAGCGAGCCAGATTCCAATTGATTATGCTCATGTAAACCTGTGGAAACTGGAATCAAGGTAGGATCCAGATCAGACCTTGGAAGAATCCACACCACCAGCTGAAGTAGATGCTCTCTAATAAATAAAAATTATAAATATATACCTCATAGAACTGGAAGGGACCCTGAAAGGCCATTGAGCCCAGCCCTCCCTGCCTTCACTAGCAGGACCAAGTACTGATTTTACCCCTGATTCCTAAGTGTCCCCCTGAGTTTAGTAGGCCAATGCTCACGCCACTGAACTATCCCTCCCCTCCAAAGGTCAACTGCTGTGTGGTCCTCTTCTGTAATGATCTCTAATACTGGTGCAGTGTCAGTGTGGGCAGGGAGCGTTAGTGTGATAGGCACTGTGGCACAAACAGCCTTTCTGTCCCACCGCACAGCAGGCACCGCTTAGGTGCAGGTCTGGTCTGCTTTCTCCACTCTGTGCTGCACATGCTATTGAGTTCAGTTGCACACTTTTTTCTCAGCATCCACAGAACTGCCCTGCAATAAACTCCTTCAGCAGCCAGCACGAGCATCTTGCTGGAGCAGGGTGTCACTTGGTTCAATAAGCATTGGGGGTGGGGGAGGAAGAGGAGAAATCAAGGGCAGCGTGAGGACACTGCGTGAGCTCTGAGCTCACTGCAGTCAGCCAGAACCGGAGGGGCTGCTCCCTCTTCTGTAATCTTAGAAATCTGCACAAGAAACAAGTGGCTCTCAGCCGACAGCCTTCTCTAGAAACACATGAGCTTGCACACCTGCCCCCCACAAGTAGGCATATGTAGAAGCCGCACTCTCAGAGAGGAAAAATAAGTTCCTGATAATTGTCCAAGAATTAAAAGGGAAAGGAGCAGCATGCACATGCAAACGCCTTTTGTGCTTTGCAGTTTTTCCAGCAGGCAGGCATGACACCATCACCACCTGGGGCTGTGCAATCTGTCACCTAATTAACCTTGGGTTTTTGACCCCAGCCTTTCTAATCTGATCACTGAGCCTTGATGCTTAACAACAACCAAAAAACAAAACCACCCCACTATTTTCTCTTATTATTTTGATACATAAGTTCTCTTCAGGTTCCTACAGTTAAAACAGCAGCAGCGTTACAGAGGAATTAAGTGTTGTGCCACTTGATATTAGACTATAAACCAGGGGTAGGCAACCTATGGCACGTGTGCTGAAGGCAGCATGTGAGCTGATTTTCAGTGGCACTCGCACTGCCCGGGTCCTGGCCACCGGTCCAGGGGGCTCTGCATTTTAATTTAATTTTAAATGAAGCTTCTTAAACATTTTAAAAACCTTATTTACTTTACATACAACAGTATTTTAGTTATATATTATAGATTTATAGAAAGAGACCTTCTAAAAACGTTAATGTATCACTGGCACGCTTAATCTTAAATTAGAATGAATAAATGAAGACGCAGCACAGCACTTCTGAAAGGTTGCCGACCCCTGCTATAAATCTTTGCACTGCTATAGCACCAATCTTTGAACTGCCTTATACATATACATTAGACCTTTCTATGAGGTGGGGAATAGGCTTTTCCCCATCTTACTTATAGGACAATTGAATCAGACTCCTAGTCTGTGTCCTGAAGGTGGCTTGATCAGCACAAGATCAGGTCATAAGCATCTTGCCCAAAGTCACACACCACGTAGAACCCACAGACTCTGTCTAGTGTTCAGAGCAGTTCTCTGGCAAACACTTATTTCCTGTCACAGGTGGCTTCTTTGTTTACACCCCTCTGAAGCACAATGAAGCTCTCCAGTGTATGGCTAATGGAAGCTCAATGTTACCCATTTTCAAATGGACGCAGAGCATTTGACCGTCTACAACATTTCAGACTGCTTTGAAAAAAAGGACTGCCTCACGTGTTGTGTGGGGCAAGACACTGCTCCTGGGCACAGGTGGAAGAGAAGAGAGCTCAGAGACGCCTATTAACCCTTCCATTGCATACTGGAGTAGGGTTCTTTTGTCAGAGGAAATGCAAACTACACAAGCAGCTGCCTAATTATTTCAAAATTAGCTTCAGTTTCCAATTACAGGCACAATTCTGTGATGGTAAACAAATTATCAGGTTCTCCGGGGTCACTGGCTCTCACTTCCCAAATGAGGTTTTTAAATACACAGTGGCAGGCGAGTTTCACATGCAAGTTCATTGACACAGCTCAAGGCTGCTCACAGGAGCCCCCAAAGCAGAAAAAGGCAATGCATCACGGTCACTGGTATGCCTGGCTCTGCTTTCCCACTTTCGCCACCCAGACAGCACGCACCGTTGCACATACCACACAGGGCCTGGCTCTCTACTTCCACAGGCAGAAGGAACAGGAGAGTTCAGGGGACTAGCAATGGAAGAGATCTTGCCAAATTTTCCCAGGGCAACAGTGACAGAGTCATTGCCTAGGGACAGCTGTCAGGGGGCCTAAATGAAGTGCTCTCTGTGCAGTTCTTTGCGGGACATCTGCCCACATCACAGAAAGTTTCCCCCACAAGCGATACTTTTATTGTCAGCCAAAGCAGCTGGGCAAAAGAATGAATGGGCCTGAGAGAGTAAACAGCTATCTGGTGCCTACCAATGATGGGGGTGTATCTGCTGTGAGGGACACTTGTACTTATACCGTGTGTGCTAGACTGTACTTATCCATGGATAATAGACAGCTGGCATGCTCCAGGAGGAACCTGCACAGAGGAAGAGGGGTTTCTGCAACTGTGGGGTCTTTTTTCTGGGCCCTTGTCCATTCACACACCTGGGCAGAGTGCCACTGGATGGCATCTCCTGACTCCTTGGACACCTTGCAGCAGTGGGCCTTGTCTGAGGTTTTCTGCTCCATGACCCCTCCTGGTTCCCTCATTTTGACCCTGAGACTTGCACCCCTCATTGTTTATACTTTTTTTTTTGGTCTGCCATGATCTGTTGATATCTGGGTTCTGTGGCCCCTCACTCACCCAGGGGGAATGTCATTGATTCGATGGGCTCCACTGACCAGCCCTCGTCAAAGAGCCTGGCACTTTGGGGGAGCATTACAAGTGTGCCATTAGAGGGAGGGAGGGAAACCCCTCTACAGAAAGTTCAATTCTATTCCATTTCTCCTGCAATGTCCAGCTATAAACAGTATCACATGCACCTTATTGCCCATTTAAAAAAAAAAAAAGTTCCCAGCAGCTTCTAACCCTCACTAAAAAGCATTTTAGTTTTCATGGTGTTCTCTCCCTTCACTACTCCCCCTGCCCATTAATTAAAGTCTGAACTCTGCCCACAGCTCCCAAGAGGAGTCCTAGGACAGAAGAGAAACCAAGGGAGGGCTAGACTTTGTTCACCTTCCCCTAACGGGCAATTTATTAGAAAACTAAGGCAGCCTGGGAAGTCAGTCAGGGCCTTCTGTAACAGCTAAGGGTTTCTGAAAGCCACACCCCACATCTCTAGGGGTAGGGACAGTATCTGTAGATATCACAGGCTGTTCACTCTGGAGCCCAGAGAACATAGCATACCTCCATGAAGTGTCATATCCATATTATAATTAGGGCTGTCAAGCAATTAAAAAAATTAATTGTGATTAATCGCACTCTTAATAATAGAATACCATTTATTTAATTATTTTTCGATTTTTCTACATTTTCAAAGATTTCAAATACACTACAAAGTGTACAGTGTTCATGTATTTTTATTACAAATATTTGCACTGTGAAAACAACAAAAGATAGTATTTTTCAATTCACCTTATACAAGTACTGTAGTGCAATCTCTTTATCATGAAAGTGAAACTTACAAATGTAGAATTTTTTTTTGTTACAGAACTGCACTTAAAAACAAAACAATGTAAAACTTTAGAGCCTACAAGTCCACTCAGTCCTACTTCTTGTTCAGCCAATCGCTCAAACAAGTTTGGTTACTATTTGCAGGAGATAATGCTGCCCGCTTCTTGTTTACAATGTCACTTGAAAGTGAGAACAGGCATTTGCATGGTACTGTTGTAACTGGTGTCGCAAGATATTTATGTGCCAGATGCGCTAAAGATTCATATGTCCCTTCATTCATCAACCTCCATTCCAGAGCACAGGTGTCCATGTTGATGATGAGTTCTGCTCGATAATGATCCAAAGCAGAGCGGAGTGACGCATGTCCATTTTCATCATCTGAGTCAGATGCCACCAGCAGAAGGTTGATTTTATTTTTTGAGGGTTCGGATTCTGTACTTTCCGCATCTGAGTGTTGCTCTTTTAAGACTTCTGAAAGCATGCTCCACACCTCGTCCCTCTCAAATTTTGGACAGCACTTCAGATTCTTAAACCTTGGTTGAGTGCTGAAGCTATTTTTAGAAATCTCACATTGACAAAACGTAAAGGAAGTACCAAAGCTGCTGTGAAAGTGTTCTTAAAACAAACATGTGCCAGGTCATTATCCGAAAGTGCTATAACATGAAATATACGGTAGAATGTGGGTAAAACAGAACAGGAGACATACAATTCTCCCCCAAGAAGTTCAGTTACAAATTTAATTAACACTTTTTTTTTTAAAACAAGCATCATCCGCATGGAAGCATGTCCTTTGGAATGGTGGCTGAAGCATTAAGGGGCATACATATAACGCAACTCCTCAGCCCACCCTGCGAACTCCACCTGGCCGGGGGACAGGGGCCACCCCCCAGACCGCCCCACGCACTGTTAACATCGGAGGCCCCACCGCTACGACCAGACCACAGCCCCAGACCCCCACCGTCAGAGAGTCCGACGCGGCCCCTACAGGCACCAGCCCACTCTCTGCCAACAGAAGACCACCCACTCCCACAGCGACCCCCCGGGCGATGACCACACGCGAAAGACCTGACGCTGACGCTGCACCCGCCGAACCAAGCCGGGCTCCACCAACCAACAATGCCACTACTCCACCGAAGCCTATGCCTTGGGGACCAACCGAAAGATCTCCTGAGCTGCAAGGGAGACGACCCGCTGGCCAAACCGCGAACCCACTACCCGCGCGGACCGAGGAACCAGAGGACCGGCAGCCGACGATTAGGCCAGCCACGCCCTGGCAGGCTGCCTGGATCGAGAAGCTCCAAGCGACAGCCTCGTTTGAAGAATTCAACCAGCTCATCAATGAGCTCACCTGCAAGCTCTCCACAGAGATCGTCTCCAAGAGGACGCCAAACCAGGAGGCTGCACGGCCTACCTCCAGAAGGCCCGCTCCAAACCGCGACGCCACCACCCGCGGAGCTGGACGAAGAAACTCCAGCCGCCGCTACGACCCGGCAGCAGCCTCCCAGATCCAGAAGCTGTACAGAACCAACCGCCTCAAGGCCATGAGAAAGGTCCTCGACGGTCCCTCATCCTACTGCACGATCCCGCCCGAGCGCCTATACCGCTACTTCCTGGAAGTATTCGCTGACAAGCCCAGGAACGATGTGCAGCGCCCAGAGTGCCTTCACCCGCTGCCCCGCATCACCAACGCAGATGTCCTAGAGGCTGATTTCACGCCAAAGAGGTGACGGCCAGGCTCTCCAGGACCAAAAACACTGCTCCCGGAAAAGACGGCATCCCCTACAGCCTCCTCAAAAAGCGGGACCCCAGCTGCCATGTGCTCTCCAGCATCTTTAACCTATGCCAGTGCTTTGGCCGGCCACCCACCTCCTGGAAGGAGGCCATGACGGTCCTGATCTACAAGAAGGGTGAGCGAGACGACCCCAGCAACTGGAGACCCATCTCCCTCTGCTCCACAATGTACAAGCTATACGCCAGCTGCCTGGCAGCCAGAATCACGGAGTGGGCGACGACCGGGGGAGCCATCAGCCCGGCCCAGAAGGGCTTCATGCCATCAGAGGGGTGCTACGAGCACAACTTCCTGCTCCAGACCGTCCTCCAGACGACCAGGAGGGCCCACAACCAGTGCGCAATAGCGTGGCTGGATCTGGCCAACGCCTTCGGGTCCATTCCCCACCATCACATCTTCAGCACCCTACGGGAGTTCGGGATGCCAGAGACCTTTCTCCGCCTGATCCGGGAACTCTACAAGGACTGCAGCACCACCATCCGTTCGGTAGAAGGCGAAACCGCTGAGATCCCGATCCGCAGCGGCGTGAAGCAGGGCTGCCCCCTCAGCCCGATCATCTTCAACCTCGCCATGGAGCCGCTCCTGCGGGCAATCTCCGACGGCGCCGACGGCTTCGACCTACACGGCGAGAGAGTGAACGTGTTGGCCTACGCAGATGACCTAGTCCTGATTGCGGACGACCCTGAGAGGCTCCAGGGCATGCTCAACACCATCGGGAGAGTCGCAGAATGGACGGGACTCCGCTTTAACGCCAAAAAGTGCACGTCCCTCCACGTTAACTGCAGCAAGAAGAACTCAGTGCAGGCTACGGACTTCCTCATCCAGGGTGAATCCGTCGTCCCCCTGGCCGAGGGGCAGGCGTACCAACACCTCGGCACGCCGACGGGCTTCCGTGTCCGGCAGACCCCCGAGGACACCATCCAGGAAATCCTGCAGGACGCCGCCAGGATCGATGTTTCCCTGCTGGCTCCGTGGCAGAAAATCGATGCCCTCAACACGTTCCTGATCCCCCGCATCGCCTTCGTCCTGAGAGGATCCGCCGTAGCAAAGGTGCCCCTCAACAAGGCAGACAACGTCATCCGGCAACTGGTGAAGAAGTGGCTGTCCCTGCCCCAGAGAGCCAGCAACGAGCTGGTCTATATCGCTCACCGGCACGGTGGCGCCAACGTCTCCCGCATGGGAGACCTCTGCGATATCGCGGTCGTCACACACGCCTTTCGCCTCCTGACGTGCCCGGACACCGTGGTAAAGAACGTCGCGACGACCGCCCTGCGCTCCGCCACCACAAAGCGAATCGACAGGGCTGCCTCTGGCCAAGATATGGCCACCTTCCTGAGCGGCTCCATGGACGGTGACTTCGCCCGAGACAGAGGCGACATAGCCTCACTGTGGACCCGTGCCCGCAATGCCACGCGCCGACTGGGGAAACGACTAGGCTGCCGCTGGGTATGGAGCGAGGACCGACGGGAGCTGGGAATCCTGATACCGCGGACCGAGACGGAGGACAACACCGTCATCAGCCCTGGAGCCAGAGGTATGCTGGAGAGGTCGCTGAAGGCCGCCGTACATGCGCTCTACTTGGGCACGCTGAAGAAAAAACCAGACCAGGGCAAGGTTTTCGAGGTCACCAGCAAGTGGGACTCCAGCAACCACTTCCTCCACTCAGGCAGCTTCATCCGCTTCGCTGACTGGCGCTTCATACACCGCGCCCGACTAAACTGCGTCCCGCTCAACGGAGCCGTCCGCCACGGGAACCGAGACAAGCGCTGCAGGAAGTGCGGGTACGCCATGGAGACCCTGCCCCACGTCCTGTGCAGCTGCAAGCCCCATGCCAGAGCCTGGCAGCTGCGTCACAACGCCATCCAGGACCGTCTGGTAAAGGCCATCGCTCCGCACCTGGGAGAAAAAGCCACCAACCGCACCGTCCCTGGCACCGACAGCCCACTGCGCCCGGACATCGTCGTCACGGACGAGGCTCGAAAAAAGATCATCCTCGTTGACGTGACGGTTCCTTTCGAGAACAGGACCCTGGCCTTCCGCGAGGCCCGAGCCCGAAAGCTCGAAAAATACACCCCCTTGGCGGACACTCTGAGGTCAAAGGGCTACGAGGTCTATACCGACGCCCTGATCGTTGGGGCCCTGGGCGCCTGGGACCCTTGTAATGAACGCGTGCTTCGGGCTTGCGGGGTAGGCTGTCGCTACACGCAGCTCATGAGACGCCTGATGGTCTCGGACACTATCAGATGGTCCAGAGACATCTACACGGAGCACGTCACCGGTCACCGCCAATACCAGGAGTAAGCGGGCGTGACTCCGTGCACCCGAAGGGGGGAGGAGATTTTCACACTCCCCCGTTGGACTCTATCCCCTGAGCCCTGAACCCACCAAACCAAACTCCACTATGTGAGGGTCACCCTATCCTCATCACCCAGCTCGCTCCTTTATTCCCACGACTGTCTGTAACCTGTTTGTATGAGCGATGTACCCTCACTGCCTCTCGACTGTATCTTGATCTCACCCACCGTTCACCCCGCATAGGGGACATGACAGACTGTATATGGTATATGCTGCCCAATACCAAAATACTGACCCCCCCCCCCCGTAGTCTGTATGCTATCCCCAATGAAACAATAACTGATGCTTTAAACTCTCTGTATCGTTTATTTTCAAATATTCACTAATAAACATTAATATCTGGCATGTAAATACCTTGCAATGCTGGCTACAAAAGTGCCATACAAACGCCTGTTCTCACTTTCCAGTAAGATTGTAAATACGAAGCAGGCAGCAGTATCTCCTGTAAATGTAAGCAAACTTGTTTGTCTTAGCAACTGGCTGAACAAGAAGTAGGACTGAGTGGATTTGTAAGCTCTAAAGTTTTACAATGTTTTGCTTTTAAGCGCAGTTATGTAACAAAAAAATTCTACATTTGTAAGTTGCACTGTCACAATAAAGAGATTGCACTATAGTACTTGTATGACATGAACTGAAAAATACTATTTCTTTTGTTTATCATTTTTACAGTGCAAAATTTGCAATAAAAATATAAAGTGAGCACTGTACACTTTGTATTCTGTGTTGTAATATAAATCAATACATTTAAAAATGTAGAAAAACATCCCAAAATATTTAATAAATTTCAATTGATATTCTATTGTTTAACAGTGAGATTAATCAAGATTATTTTTAATCGCAATTACTTTGAGTTAATCACACGAGTTAACTGTGATTAATCAAAAGCCCTAAATATGACTGTCTCTTTTGCTTATGTTTTTCCATTCTAAGCACCCAAAGGGTACTGGCATTTTTTAAATTTACCTGGAATTCCAAGGGTGTTTCTTTGTTATTTATTCTCACATGGGAAAGAAGGAAGGAAAGGTTACAAAATAAGAATAGGCTTGCATCTCTTCCCCCATTTATTTACATTGTAAACCCCTTAGGACAGGGCCTGGTCTCACCTGTCATAAAGCACCATGTGCACCTGTGGTGTGTAACAAGCAAGCAAGCCAATCTCTTTGATGCTGAAAAGCACAATGGAAATGTTAACTAGGACCACCACGCTGCTGTGGGGACCCAGTGCTTAGCTTAGTTGCTCTGTGAAGATCCTCTTTGTAAATTCTATCCTCCAGTTTCATTACTAGCCACATCTAAAATGAGATCAAATGGCATCTTTGGTCCATAAGCGAGAGTTTGCTTGGGAGGTTGTCAAGCATGCAACATGGGGAGAGGGGTGACAAGAGGAAGAGAAGAGGAAGGATGATCCATTGATTAGAGCACTAGCCTAGTACTTGGGAGATCTGGGTTCAAATCAGCCCCTCTGTGCTTCAGTCTCCCATCTATAAAATGGGGCTACCTCAGATCATGAAACATTCAGATACTATGGTAATGGAGGCCATATAAGTACCTAAGATAGGCAGCCTGGTGAAAGGTCTCAGTTGCCACCACCTTTACACACTAATGGAGCATTTCAGTCTAGAAGATTCATTTATCATATGATATAAACCAAACACTATACAACCAGCAAATTGTTTTATATATAGGTATTAGGGCTGTCAATTAACTGCCATTAATGTGTGCGATTATATGCACAGCACAATTAACACGCTAATTTTTTTAAACCCATGTTAATCGCAGACCCTCTGGGCAGGAAGGCAGCATGAGCTGCTCCGGAGAACCCATGTCTAGTCAGGCACAGTAACTCAAGCCACCACTGAAAAGAGAAGAGGCTAGAGAAAGACGCGGTTCTCATCCCAGCTCCAGCAGAGAAAGAGAGATCCTGACACACGCAACCCCAGGGTGACCATATTTTTTACAGTACAAACAGGACAGCCAGCAGCTCATCCAAGCCACCCCCTGCCTTGCAGGGCTCACCCAAGCCGCTCTCCCCATGCTTCCTGGGGGTGGGGTTGACCCCCTAGCCCTATGCTGCTCACAGCTAGGGTTGACCCCTTCTCCCTCCCCCCCTGCTGCCTGAGATTGGCCCCTGAGCTCAGGGGCTGACCCTCACCCCTGAGCCCCGTGCTGCCCACAGCTGGGGCTGAACCCCCTCAGCTCCGCACTTCCTACGGCTGGGGGACTCAGTGCCCCCCCATCCTGTGCTGCCCAAAGCTGGGGCTGATCGCCCCTGTGCCACCCACAGCTGAGGCTGATCTCCCCCCAGCTCCGCGCCGCCCATGGCTGAGGCTGTCCTCCCCCTGCAGCTCTACACTGCCCAGGGATCAGCTCTGAAACCAGAACTGCTCACCAGCAGCAAATTTCTCCACTTTCCTGCTGGCAGGCAGTGCTGCCTTCAGCTGACTCCCGGCAGCAGCCACCACTCTCTGCTCTGCCTTGCAGCCAGGACAAATGCCCAGTTTTGGCCAAAACAGGATGTACTGTCACCCTAACCAGCCTGAGCCTATTGTTCTCGGCCAGCTCCTCGCTCCCGGGTAGGGTGACCAGACAGCAAGTGTGAAAAGTCGGGACATGGGGTGGGAGGTAATAGGCACCTATATAAGAAAAAGCCCCAAATATCAGGACATCTGGTCACCCTACTCCTGGTACCAACCCCCTGCGCTGTGCCCCATTGCCCCTAGCCAGTGACCAGACAGACAGCTTTCTCAAGCCAAAGTACTGTTTAATCTTAACAGTTGAAACAAAACACAACAAACAGGCTACACAAACCTAAAGCCCTATCACCCTGTGGTATCTGGCCAGGCAGGTTTTGCTGCTTCAGACCCACCAGCAGAGTCTAACTGCCTCAGCCTCTCTCCAGTGAGTGACTTTAACAGTTTAGTGTCCTTTTGATCTTCTTACTGCCAGCCTTGGCAACACAAACCTTGTAACTTTGGCTAGAGGCGTTATCTTTTAATGACCCTTCCCCTGTTTAGTGAGAGATTGTTTATCTGGAGCTATCATGGTGCCTTCCTGCTTATTTCTTAACAGGACTATTCAACTAAACCAATATATGTCTACAGTAAGCATTCCAGTAATCCAATACAGCCAGACAGTAACTCCCAGTAACCAGGTCACATACAGTGTCTATAAATTATTAGAGATCAGCCCCATGCCCTTCATGACTCCTTGAGAGATAGAGTTTAATTTAGGCATTGGATTAGCTTTCTCTCTCCATGGGACTAAGTCAGGCTGTGGATGCTCTTCAACACCGGGACTATTTCCAGAAATCCAGACGAAAAAATTCCTAAGAGATCAATTAAGAGTTTGTCTGAGTCTGCTGATATGCACTAAGGTCTAATTACAGGAAACTTGGCAAAGAAATCTATTTATCCCAGAAAGAGGTGAATAGTCCAGCTGAGGAAGCATTTACTCCATCTCCCAAGAAAATGTCTACAGAGGAGAAAGTATGGAGGGGTGGGGGAGAAGGTTTAGTGAGGCAGCTAAGGCTACAGTAAGATAGAACTGTCAGAACAATGGCTAATGCTATTCCTTAACTATTTTCAAGTTTTAAGAAAGTTTCCCTAAATAAGAGAAAATAAAAGAAGACTCAATAACTCAAAGGCTATGGATATAGCCTGGTATCCTGAGTCAAAAGTTACTGATCAAGTCGATGGAACTTTAGGTTTACTGAGAACAGCAAGATTTGGCTCTATATTACTTTCCACAATTATTATTTTTAATTTAAAAACTGGCTTTTCCTCTAGAAAATGGTGAGATCTGCACAGCTTTTCTAAAACCAAAGAAACACTCTGAATAAGACTTCCAATTAGGAATAGATTATGTGCCAGATATAAGCTCACATTACAAATATATTATTGTTTGAAGAAGTTAGTGCTTCATTCACTTTGGATTACAGGGTTGGTTTTCTGGCAGGAAGCTTCTCACCACCACCACCATCAATGGAGCTGCACCTGCATTAACAACATTGGAATCCCTAATGGAGATAACCTCCACCACTCAACTGACGTTTTTACCACTGGCTTCTAACCCTGCTCAAAGCAGGTGTATGTGACATGGTGTTAATGTCTCTGGCTGCAGGAGCTTAGTTTGCACCCGTGCTCACACAACTTCAGGGGGGCTGGAACAATTTTTATAGTGGGGAGGCTGAGAGCTATTGAACCAAACTGTAAACCTTGTATAGAATGGAAACCACTTCAAGCCAGGGGTGTGGCAACACCCATCCCTGCCACATCCCTAGTTCCAGCTCCTACGCACAGCACTCACCTCTAGGGGGTTATTGCACCAATGGGAATTTTTTTCCATACTTCCTTAGTGGAGACAAGGCCTTACCCACCAAGTTCTGAGTTTAAGATTCTTACTGAGAACACGATCGCCACTTTGCAGCAGAGTAGGGGAGAAATCATTTTCTAATTATGTTCCTTCTGAAGTAGAACATGACAACTGTTTAGCTAGCAGCATACACCATCACTACAAAGCAAGTTAGGTCAGGGAGCAAGGAATTCTGTGCCTACTTGACCCTCTGTGGGGAATTCAGGGACACACAAAGAGTTACCCAAGCTAAAACTTGTCCAGGACACTAGGCACAATACACTCATCTCTTGCAAAAAGCATTCTAAAAATCTTCAATGACCACAAGTAATCAGGATCTGAAAAGCAAGAGCCCCTCTGAAAGACTCTCCTGTCCATCTTGTATTGTGTTCTCAAAAACACTATTGCTGAGAAACTGAGAAGAGGGGAAAGGAAACAAGGCCACTGATAAGTTAGGTCTTAAAACTACTTGGTCAAGTTCTTCTGGTGTGGGGGCGGTAATCAAGTCTAGAGCAGCAGAATGCTGGCTCCACTGTTATGGAAGCATTTTAAATTAAAGTAATAGAAATATTAGTTCTTGTACTGTTCTGTGCCTAGATTATATTAGAATGCTCACTTCTTTAGATGTCAGTTACGGGAGATCAAAGCTGATCTTTCCAGTAAGGGCTAAGATGATCCTACAATTCTGTCTGAACAGAGGATTTCATGCTACAGTATTACTTTATTTGCCTGAAGTGCACATTTGTGTGTGTACAGATTCTCTCTCTCAGCTGATCAGTGTCACTTTTCATGCAACTCCCTGTCACTAACCATAATGGCATGAGGAAGATCCTGTCCACCCAAAACAATGGGATAAGAGACCCTCTTCATCCCATCCTTTAACAGGGTGATTTTTACACCCTAACAACACAGACCAGCTCCCCTAAATCACAATGATACAAACCCCAAGTTTCTTCAATACAAGAATATATACAGTCCAAAGAAAAGCTTATTCAAGTATTTCCTACAAGTCTTACCTCCCAGGGTCTTCTCAGCCCAGCAGCGAGTGCTCTTCCTGGGTGCAGTTCTTCCAAGCACTAGCTGAGAAAGAGCGGCGCCTGAATTATAAAGGCCCATGACTCCTCCTCTTTCCCAGCATGCCTAGCAAGAGAAGCACAATGGCCAGGCTTCCCTTCCCCTACTCTCTTACAGGAGTGATTCAGACAGCCTCACCTGGCTTTCTCCTCTCTCTTTCCAGTGAAGAGTGCCTGTTTTGAACCATGCCTTGAGATCAATGTGAAAAGAGCCTGGAGCTTTCCCTGGACTTGCCTCTTGATCTTTTCCAGTCCTGGAGTTTAGTCAGCCAACACTGGGGGAAAAGGGGAGTTCTGTCTTACACTCCCTCCTCTCAGAGTTTGTCTCAGGAACCTGGCAAACAGACCCTTGGGAACATGGCTAGCTCATTAGCGGGCATTGAAGTCCCTTCCCCAAGTCCTCTTCTTTATTCTCCAGCGATTGCTTGCTGCCACACGCCCTTCAAGTCTCACTAACCTCAGTGTGTTACAGAAGTGCCTCATCAAAAAAAGCATGTGTAATACTGCAAGGCCTTTTTCCCCCCCAAAATGTTGATCATTCTTAACTGCTGTCATCTCTCTAGGCACCTCTTTGATTTCTAAGCTTAATTTTTCATGTGCATTTAATGCTCATGAAAGGTACTGGATTGACAGCCCTGGAAACCAAAGTCCCTTTTATCTACCAAAGAAGTAGAGCATGGCCAGATAGGTATAGCCAAGATCTCTCTCTCTCTCACACACGCACACACTTCCAACAGCACTTCTTTTGCCAGGAGGGGAGTTCAGTCTCTGTTTGACTCTTGCTTTTCTTCCAAGACAAAGCAGCAGTTTGGAAAAGTGTAGAGTCCTTGTTTAAACTGTGGTTCTACTCTGACAAGTGCGTCCCAGTGTGGACTCATGTCTCTTAACTCCATGTCAGATTTGTTTTGCTTCCAAGAACCGCTCTAACTGCCAGCCCCCCAAACTCCCTCTGGAATCTGGAAGGCAGAGCTCCTTCTGCCTTCAACTTCATCATTGGCAAAGACTCCGCAACTAGAGTATGTACATCGTCCACTGACTTGTTAACTACGTTTAACCCAAAATTGAATCCTGCTCCCAGAAATTTGTGGACTTTGCAGTGCAAGCAGGAGCAAGATATAGAGAAAACTTCATTTCAGTCAATAGACAGGGAGAGGAATCTGTCAGCACACAGTGAATGAGATCCGTTAAGTGAGAACGTGCCATTTTTAGAATCTGGCCATAAATGCACCAACACAAACTACTTGAGCAGGTAAAAGATAATCCAATTCATGGCTTTTACTCCTGGGTCTCAGCAAGTTCCACTTTTCCCATGAAGAGACTTTTTAAACACTGTTGTCCTGCTGGTGTAGTCCACAAAAGCTTATGTTACAATAAATTTGTTAGTCTCTAAGGTGCCACATGTACTCCTATTCTTTAAACTGAAGACTGATCGCTGTCTGAACTTTTCAAATCTAGGTCCCTTCTGTCAGTTTCAAGTCATTCAAAGGCTTCTGTGCTTCTCCCAGAAATACTGTATGTTCTTACAAAGAACTACCTAGCATGCGCTTGGGTTTTTACTTCTAGGTGCTTGGTACCCGCAACTCTCACTGAAGTAAATGGGAGCTGTAGGCGTTCAGCACCTTTACAAGTCAGGTCACTACCGTTTGCTACAGAAACAACATTCTAGCCATCTAGCTGCACATGGGGTCTGAATGGGAGACAAAAGTCTGATGTATTCTCAGAGATGGAGGAGGATGCAGCTGGGATACTTGAGGTTTCTTCCATGAAATTACTTGTGCCTCAGGGAGAACCCCCAAAGTACATTCTGTCAAAAAAAATCATCTCTGGCATAATTCAATGGGATGAATTTGGTCCAGACAGTACAATAGTAAAAAGGCAAGACATTCCAGGGATAGGGAGAAGAAAGCCCATAGGTGGAGAAAAAAATAAAAACATTCTCAATTGTTTGCTGTTGTGTTGTATCGGGGATTATCTGACTGGCCCACTTGGGAGTGGAAACCCACGTTTTCCCCCATTGCTTGAGATCAGAAAAAAACTAGCTGTTTGGTGGGTGGGTGGGGATGGGGAATGCAGGCTAAATGTACCACTTGGGTCTTTTCAGAAATAAAGTCACACAGACATCATTAGGGTCAGTAACAAATAGGCCGCAGCAGAGACAAGGCATAGTGAAATATACGTATTTTTTTTATTGCTGCACACATGCTCACACATTACATTTTTAAATATTTTTATTATAATATATTGCTGCTCTGATAAACTTTACAATTTTCTTATTTCAACAAATTGCTAATAGTAAATGAAGAGGATGGGGATAGCAGAACAGAACACAAAAAAAGACTAACAGAAGAGAAATCCTAATTTTTAATCTTGTAATAAAATTATTTGCAACACTGAAGTGAGTTCAACATGTTACAAACCAGTTTATTTATTTTTCAATTAAGGAGCTTGTTCTGTATGTTAAGCACCTGCTTATCTGTTTTTCAGAGAGATGAAGGAGCCCTAGATACTCAGTAATTGCACAATCCAGTTTAGTTCACAGATTTAGTCCCTACGTACAGCTGGACAGACAAGGTGTTCTGAATTCATCCAGCACATTTAACAGAACTGCATTCCCAGGGAGGGAAATAAAAAAGGCCACACTGACCTTTAATCCCACAAGATACAACCTTCTACGTGGTTCCCCACTTAAAGGGACAGTAACGGACACATTTCAGAACAGCTGCATGGAAAATACTTACAAACTGTGCAGCTGCCGTTTCACCCATTTTTGTACCACTGTCCTTTTTAAGAGTTAAGATGCCTACATGGAAAAAGGATAGTGTGTTTCTCAGCAGTCCTGCTCCTGAATCTTACTTCCAGCACACACCATGCTTTGAGAGCAAAGGCCAAATTCACTGCTGGTGTAAATCCATCTAAGTTGGTGGCCTGTAGTCTTCTGGGTAGGAAGGGGGTATGTCACAACAGTTGCTGTGAAAAGGAAGGTTGTGTTGCAAGCAGGGTGATTGAGAAATTTATGTAGCAGGAGCAGAGAAGAGGTGATAAAACCTGAGCATCGTGCTTACATACAAAAAGTCATCTTTAGTAATAAAAGGAGGAGAAAGGCAGGTGAATCGTACCAGTTTAGCTAGAAGGGTGTTTCTGAGTAACATGTTTTGCGCGATCTTTAAAGAGCTTACACCTCAGAGGGTGAGACAACACTCTCTTCTTCCCCTGACACAAAATACAAGGGATTTAGCATTAGTCTAACCAGCCCTTCCCCCCACATCTTAAATTGAGACACGCTTCAGCAGCCCAGTTACTTTTGGCTCTCAGAACGTCATTGACCTGTCATTCTGTCCTTCAGCCAAAACTAGTCTGTGCTTTGTCGATGGACACTAAAGTACACAGACCTAGGGTGTTCTTAAATACACACAGAACAGAACATACAGTTCCTCTTACCATGTCACTATTCTGATACAGGACCAGGCATGCACACTATTGAACAAAGATACTGGCACCTGCCTGCAAAAAGCAAGCCAGAAAAAACTCACCTCTTTCCCCAAAGGAATTTCTAACAGAAATAGAGGCAGATCCTGCTCGAATAGCTCAACACCCTCCAGAGACACCTTCTTCCCCAAAGATGCCTGGTCTGCAGGAGACACCACATAAATATGGATAAGAAGAATCCGCTGGGATTTGGGAGAGCCAGTACATAGCTGAAAACTCTCAGCTTTGACAATGCATTTCAGTTCTGACCTGCTAGTCTATTCTTGGGCTTCCATGCACAATTCTGCCGATGCAGCTCAATCCCAGCAGGCAATACGCACTACTCTACTGACACTGAGCCTTTCTGGAGCGCAGTCTTAGCCAAACTATGTAGCAACTTCATAATCATAACTAAATCAAGACCACCAAATGTGATTTCATTAGCTGTCCAAGGCACTTAAGAAGCCAGGCTAGCAGATGGGAAAGGACACAGCATAAAGCCCACATAACACAGTCCTTGCCATACAGGGGAACTTACATCTGTTCCCTTATGTTGGAAAAACGCTACCAGAAGAATGGTCAGAGGAGCTGTTGGGGACCGAGATCACCTCTCTGCATGAACAATGCACAGGGCCAACACACAAAAGCACAGGCCACGGGGGTGTGGTTTTAAACCCGTGTCATGCAGTTACTGTAAACAGCAACATCCGCCAGTGACAGCAGCACCAACATTTTGATAGGAGTCTCCCTCTCAGGCCCCAAGTACTACAGAAAGAATCCATTTCCCTTCCCCTGACAAATCAAGACTCACATTGTACATAATTCTGAGGAGACTTAGTAACACAGAGCATGCAAAGTCCTTGGCAGCATTAGATTCCCAACATTACGATACTTCCTCTGTCTCCCGCCATTAAGCCACCCACTTCCTATGACTCTCTAAAGGGTCAGAGCAGTTAAGTCTCCATGCTTTGCACTCTGGGAAAACCGGACAGTGAATCCTTGGGGCTCTGACAACAACTCTAGAAAGTCTAGCAACCATAGTGCATCCTTGTGACAAGAGCAGGAGATTTAAGAAGAACGAACAAAATCTGGGTGCAGGCAAGGTTTTGTGACTGTAGATTCCCTTCCTTTCTCTGGCCAACACCAAGAAAATACCCTGACCTCACTCACAAGTGAACAAAGAGAGGATGTAATTGTCCTGCACTCTGGCAATACTGTCTCTTTGGCGTATCACCCAGTATCAGCACACAGGACCACTGAATCCAGCTTGAAGTCATTTCATAACCCGGACATCCTGTAAAATTGCAACTTCCAACCATGCTGTCACACAAAACAGAGCGACAAGTAAAACTCTTGCTACACTTCCACCTCTGAGGGTATCTAGAAACAGGGCAACACTAAAGAGGGACATGTAGTGAGACAGGGTGGGTTTGCTTACAGGGCAGGGCTGTAACAGCAAGGGAGCAGGGCTTGGAGAACTAGTCCATATGATTAGGTATACTTAGTGCAAGAGTTGTGGCCCACTGACTGATGTTGAGAAAAGAGGAAAAAAACAGCACCCTCCCTCTCTAAAAGCCAAGAGAGACCAGATTTCTAAAGATAATGATATCTACTGCAGAGGAAGAATCCCCAAACACATTTGCAAAGATGAAGAATTAGCTTCTTGAAGAACAAGAACTCAAGGTTTTTAAGCCTGAGTAAAGTCAGAAGATGAAAGAGCAGGGCAGATGAACTGAGACAAGCCTTGTAAAGCTCCCTTTTCCTTGTCACCCACCCTTAAACTTTGGTAAGTCTCTCCTTCATCCTGACACAACAGGCCAAAGAAAGACCATGTGGCAACTCTGAGAGGAAAGGAGTTGCTCTCCTGTTAGAGTGAGACAAGAGCAGGACCTCTGCATCGGTGCCTTTGAAAAGTTACTGGCTCCTTAGGAGACTAGGTCTCTCTCCTGCTGCTTTGTAATGTATTCCTATAGGTTTATATTTGGGACATGCATTAAATAAAGTACCTAGAAAAGAAATAATTCAATTTAGCCACGTCCCCCTGATCAAGGATACACTGTCACAATCTGTCAGAATATGGACTTAAAACCTAAACTTCCATACTACACTGAGGGTGTAAATCTAGGTGTCAATACTTGGAGGATCCCAGTAGTTTGTGACTGAGAAACAAGAAGAGCAGGTGAAGTCAGCTAGTGCCCCATTAAAATGCCATCCTCTCCACTAACTCCCCATAATACTGACAGCGAAAGACCAGCCAGTTTAATTCTAGTAGATTCCTTTACACTTATCATAATCCATTTTTGTTCCCTTGATAACTATACAAGAACCCTGATTTGAACCAGTTTCAGAAATGCATTGCTGGCTAAGAGAGTGGGGCAGCTCCTGGGGCCAGATGTCACTGAGTCTGTTAATACAGCTCCATTAGCCATATGGCTGGCAGTTCCCTCTCAGTGCTGTATCGTACAAGCAGTAACTATCAAACTGCTGCACTTTGTGATCCTATTAACGGAAGGTAAAAAGCAAACATGTGAATGTCCAGCCATGAATGAATTAAAAGGAAACCATGCCTGGGGTTGGGGGGTGGGGGGGGGAAGGAGGAGGAGAGAAAAAAGAAAAGTCATTTGACTAAGACTCATATGTTCTTGCACTCAGAGGCAACCCACTGGAGGTCACACAAGCTGCTCTCTGCATCCAACAGCAGGATTTACAGACTTCAGCACTCGAGTCCTATACTGGCCAGGAGGTTTTCCAGGGCCTCTAGTTTCTGGTTGGCCTCCTCGATAGCACTGTAAGTCTGCACATTGCTGGTGATGTGGAAGCGGATGTCATCCACCAGGGGGATGGAATCGGTCTCCTGCCGTTCCTCCACTGCCTCAGCATTCTCCTTCACCGCAGCCGCAAACTCCTCTAGCTCCACCAGCTGGAAGGATGAAGACAAAACATCGATTAGGGGAGCTGCAAGGGTGATGGGAAGTGGCAAAGTGATATTCAGCCTTTTACCACTAAGTCGCCAGTTCAAATCTAGCTCAGGCTGGTAATGAAAAAAAGTCTGGAGAGTTCAGGAACCTGGGTTTGTGAAATGAATTGGAAGGTCTCAGCTTAGTTACCACTGAGAAAATGACCAAAACAAGGTCATCCCCATAGCTGGCCCTTCTGATGAGACTTACAAGGAGGATACAGAGTGCCAAGGAGTGAATTCCCCTTTCACGCTCTAGAGGGGTCCTTCTAGGTTCAGCATGAGGCACACCAGCAAGGGGCAGACCACAGGAAAAGTTTGTCCTGAAATTGTCAAGACTGTATCTGCTCTATGGATAAACACAAGGATTCAGTCTTCAGGGCTGTCAGTCCTGCACCTTTAACCAATAGGAAAAAGACTCAAACGTTTAAACAGCAGAGAACACCTGTCACTAGGCCGCAGCCCTGTAAACACACACTGACCAAATGTCCATCACTGAGTGTTTGGGCACCGTTTATATGAACTCACAGTATTTCGCCCAAAGCAGGAAACAAACCCCTACAGGGAAAGCCAACAGCTCCTGTCATGGAAGAGACAGACAAGAGATGTCCATTTTGCAATGGAACTTTAGGCCTGGTCTCCACTACATTGTTTTGCCAAGACCTTCCCATCATTGCCCATACCAATTCAGCTCTCCTAGAGAAAGCGCTATCGCAGACAAGGGGCTGACATCTGTTGACAATCCAACTACTGGGTCATCTCAACTTGCTCTGTGCACCACTAGATGGCACAGTTTGGGGTCCCCTGGGGCCCTCCCTGCACCCGTACTTCCACTGTTCTTAGCACTAGTAAAACAGTGGGGGAATGCCCTAAAATTCTTGGCCTACGCAAAGCCCCAGCAGCAAGAATTCAGTGTTCCCCATCACTGCTTGTACAGTTCATTCAGCTATTGGATGAAATCCCCTTTCCACAACCCAGTTCTGGCCATATGCTGATATGTTGGTTCCCTAATTTATACTGATCAATGGCACTTTTGAATGAGAAGAACTGTTTGGAAATTATTTTCTTCACTGTTTTCACAGGCAGGAAAGAGTTTCACACCTTTCTCCAAGCCTCTCAGCTGCAGGTAAAGAATGTTACAGCTCATGTGGGAGTGTTAATTAGAGCCATTTATATAAAACTACTGACCCCGATAAGAACCAAAATACTTAGTAGAAGAACTGAACTGTCTGTGCCATGTATCAGAGGGGTAGCCGTGTTAGTCTGGATCTGCAAAAGCAGCAGAGAATCCTGTGGCACCTTATAGACTAACAGACGTTTTGGAGCACGAGCTAGAACAGGGCCTCATCCTCCCTGATTGAAGTAACCTCATTATCTCTAGCTTGCCTGCATATATACAGCTCCCCTTGGAAATTTCCACTACATGCATCTGACGAAGTGGGTATTCACCCACGAAAGCTCGTGCTCCAAAACGTCTGTTAGTCTATAAGGTGCCACAGGATTCTTTGCTGCTATCTGTGCCATATGGTCACTGTTTCTCTGCAGACATCACTGGCTCCTGGATCTCCAAGCAGCCATCAGAGAGAACAGACAAAATAGCAGTGGGAAGGAACGTTCAAATTGATGCTTGTAAATAGGATTCCAGTGTAATAAGATTTGGTATTTAGCTAATCATCAGTAATAAGTTTTTCCTATGGAAGTCCCTATAATCTGCTTTTGGGGAGTTGTAATGAATTTGAGGATACAGTACAAAAGAACTAATTGCACTAGAAAGAGTCATGTATGGAGACAAACACTCCCACATACCTCCTTCGCACAGCACCCCAATGCACATCAGTCATGAGCTGCAGCACTCCCTGCTATTCCATACTTGCAGTCTTCTTCACCAGTCATGTCAAACTGTGAGGTGGGTCCTACTGAGGACCAAGGTGGGACTACAAAATTCACTTCACTTATGACCCAACATCTTCAGAAGTGAAAAGTGCATACATTAAACCATGGCAACACTGAGATGCACATTTAGTAGTTGCACCTGAAACATCTTAGGGAAGGGTTTTGCATACCTTCTCAATGATCTTTGCCATGTACTCCGTGCACTGGTCCTCCAGTCGGGTCAGCTGGAACAGCTTTGCAATCCTCCAGATGCTGACAACATTGTCCTCATCAAGTATCTGAGCCAAGGTTCTCCCACACAAGCGTTTGAGGCCAGGCAACAGGTACATGTCTGCTACACACAGCACGTCATAAGCATTCTCAGGGGACAGCTGGTAATGCAGAGAAGAGAGTCACCATAAAGAAAGTCCTGCCTATGCCACATGCCTCTGGCACAGACAGATTGCCCTGAGATTTAATTTCAGTCATAATTTCTTGCAGTTAGGGGAAAACCACCAGCGCAGGAGTACTAACCCTGCGGAGAGCACTCTATGCCACCATTCGAGAGATTGAGGCTATGTCTACACTACAGTGGCACAGCTACGGCACTGCAGCGTAGACACTTGCTATTGCAACAGAAGGGTTTTTCTGTCACTGTGGTTAATCCACCCCCACAAGAGACAGTAGCTAGGAAGAATTCTTCTGTTGACCTAGCAACATCTACATAAGGGCTTAGATTGGCTTACCTATTTCTCTCAGCAGTGTGAATTTCTCACACCCATAAGCGACATACTAGGTTGACATAAATTTTGTTGTTGGTTTTTATTATTTATTTAGGAAGTTTTAACAAGTTGACAAAGCCTTGCCATGTAAATATGGGAAACAAAACAATAGTTACAACACTTGTCTTTTTAAACAAAAGCTATTATGCACATATTTAACAGACTAGTCACGTCAATCAAGATATTTGGTTACCTTTTATTCAATACTCAGACAAAATACATTCATCTGCAAAAATAAACCCGGCATACTGGTCTAATTTTTTTTTTTAATTTTAACACTTGATTGTCATGCCCGGGCTGTGTTAAATGTGTGTACACGGAGTTTTCACTCCGTTTAATGAAATCTCTAGAAATGATGTAAGTGTTATCATGATGCTTACTCTGTAATATGGCAACAGATGGTTAAATAGCAAGATCTGAGGACTATATTCCTGTAGAAATGTCTTTTTAAACAAAAAAGTCACAGTCCTAAACCTTGTTCAGACTTTTCTTACTCTTTTTTTCCTGGCTGGTCAAATCCTTGACATTTTTTTTTAATCAATCATCTATGTCACTGATCTGGAATTAGAGTTCTCTTCTGTGCAGTTTTGCTATTGCTAATAAGAAAGGAATCGTGAACAGCACTGTTACCCATCTAGCTTTGTGGGACATGGCATGCACGTGCTTTAGAAGGATTCTGAGAACGAAATCTTGTGTGTTTATGCTAAAAATCTTCACAGTTGCAACTTTCACAGCTGCAAGCTGCAGTGGTGCAGTGCCTCCACACGAGCCATTCTGGGCCAGTTCCACAGCTGCCCACACCCACACACAGATACAGATGATCATTTCAAAGTGGGGTTGCACTAGAAGGATTAATTGCAGCATTGCAGCTGCAGTGCTTGCATGGCTGTCCACACTGGTACTAGAGTAAACAAGATCACTCAGAGCATGTGTGAATTGGAATGTGATTGGAAAGATGAAGGCTCGTGTGCCACAGTGCACAACTGTACATAAGAATGCAAGGTGCATTAGGAGGCATGTCAGAGGCTTGCAACAGTTGTTAAAGTGCTGTAACAAAGCTATGCAGCAGCAGCAAGGTTGTCAGGGTTATTCATCAAGTGCTGTTATAGATACAGGTCTCCCAGATCTGTGCTCCCTCTCACTCCACTTACGGTCCAAAGGCATGTTTATACCTCTCTCAGATTCATGACTTTTGTACTTACACCTCACCTACCCCCTCCTTAGGAGAATTTGACCACACACTGCGTGAGTTTCACCCCCACAGTAACTGCAAGTCTCTCTACTGTAGCATCTAATATGATGCTTTGGGAACCTATAAGCATCCTTATAGGGAACCTGTAACCTATAAGCATGAGGATTTGAATTGGATTGAATTGAAAACACCAATGCTTGATTGATCACTGTTCAATAAGAAAACAGAATCAGTTTGATGTTCCTTTTCAAACTTCTTACACACACACACACACACACACACACACACACACGTTCCACTCAGAAACCATACGCACACTGATAATACAGGCTGCTGTGACGGACACAACAGTGACAGAAATGTCAATCCTTTGAAAAAGGCGAGTCAAGCAGGATGGGGACGCTGGTTATGTTGGCACTAGACTGGACGTAAGCCTGGGAAGAAAAAACACTGTACAAAAGTACAGAACTTTGAAAATCTGCCAGGAAAAATAATGAAGAAAACGTTAATATAATTTTTCAAACAAATGGCCTCTTTCCACAAAAGCTCATTTGGCTTGAGACTCAAATAGCCACTGGAAAAATTTTTAATGACAGTACATTGTTTTTACTGAGCTGGGCCATCAGGCGTGTGCACTGCACAGACAGGTAGCATCCCAAGATCCATTTGAAAGGGAAGACTGCAGCTAGAGCTCCGGTTTAGAAACACTTCTACTTAGCAACAACAGAGAGTTAGCCAGATTCTGGAGTGTCAAAGAGGTGCAGCAGAACTGGGTCAGGCTGCAGAGCTGTGACAAGATTCTGATGTGCCTTGGGGCTCCTCACCTCCCACTCCACCTATCCTCCAGAGCGTAGACAATAAGAGGTTATGAGCAGAATGAGTTAATGGGAGGAAGTTCTATAGGGTATAATGACCGCCTCAGCAGGCTAGCCAGTGACTTCCTGTCTGATAAATCATCTCCCTGCCTAGCACAGATTCTATATTGCTACCTGTAGCCAAGCTGATCAGCAGGAATAAGGTCACAGCTGTGCTGGTGGTCACAGCAAACCAAAACCAAAGGGTAACCCAGAGTAGGAATGGTACAGTCTCACTCAGACAGGAAAGCCTTAGGCTTTGGAGAGGATACAAGCCAGCTCATCAGCATCATTAATCCCTTCAGTGTTGCCAAAAGATGTATAGTGCTGGCTGCACTTTTAATTAGATTGTTAGTTCTTTGAGGCAGGGGATGTCTTTTTGTTATGTGCTTAGCACAATGGGTCCCTGATCTCTGAGTGGAACATCTAGGCATTCCAGCGATGCAAATAATTTTTGTTTTAAATGCAAGGATAGGCTGTAATGCCAATAGTAAATGAACAGGCCTCTTAACCTTAGCACACGGGCAAATCTGTTTTCAGCCACCATCTAGCGGCAGAATTCTGACTGTGTGCCATTGAGAGCAGTCAGTGCTGCACAATAGCATTCTGTGGGGAAGAATACACAGCCACACAACTCATGCATTATGTATCCGGCCTAAGTAACATGTATCCTAATTTACAGGATATGAATTTAGGATGAAAGATACACAAATGGCATTTAGGAGCAGTTGCACTGATATATTCAGGAAACAAAGTTCCAACCTAGCCTACAACATGGATAAACAGAGATACCAGTATTTGGGCTACTGAGGTTCTTCAAGCCAGGTGGGAGAATGGGTGAGTGATATTTAACAAACCAGCAGTAGAATACTATAGGATGACACTTCTGCAAAGACATTTGGGCATAACTTGAAGGCGATGAAAGGAGAGAATAGGCTGATCTCACCTCGGTGTCATCGCTGTAGATGTAGTAGAGGACCCTGATGAAGATGTCTTCTGAGATGTTATGAAGGGTCACCACAGGGATGGTGGGCTGAGTCTGCAGCTCCTCACTCTCACTGAAATGATCCTCAAGGAGGGCTTTGAAGTAATCACTGCGGCCACAGAAAAATGCCTGCATGGGAAACGGAAAAATCCAGCACTAGCATCTCCCTTTCTGCTGCACTGAGCCAAACAGAACTAGGCAAGAGATCAACTTTCAGGAATTAATTATGCAAGTTCCAAAGCACCGAGTCAGTAAATAACCTCTGCCGAGCTCTGTGTTTTCATCCCTAAACTCTGATAAACTTGTCATTTTTCTTATTTCTTTCATGTCTTATTTTTACATATTACTGCCCTCAAAGCAAAAAAAATGAGATATTAACTAGAGTGACAGTTAATCTAGAGTAGCAATATAGTTCTAGTCAGGATTCCGGAGTTCTGTTTCCAGTTCCACCCTTACACTGAGTGATCCTGAACTATTAAGGATCCAACACTCTCAATGACAGGCTCAGATTTGTTGCTGACAGCATGAGACACAATGTAGATGCCTCTTACACGGTAAGGAGATTCGTGAATTGCAATAAGGGAAGCAGGCTGGGTTGTTTCATTAAGAGGGCTTTAAGTTTAAGCTTACCCCTGCAGTATATCTAATTATCTCATACTAAGTGCGTGGGAAGGACATGTTCATGGACCTTGATGTCTCTAAATGTATGTGCATACCTTATGGCATAAAAAGTTGTAATCTGTCACTCGAAAACACACATCAGGACAGCTGCTAAAGTTGTCAGTGCTGTCAAACGGCAACTCCCCAAAACCCACCTAGAAAGACAAGTTAAAAGATAAGAAATGTCTGCAGTTAGCACCCATGGTATAAACATTAGAGGTGTTGACACTGATCTATAAAGTCCAGTGTGTCTTGCTATCTGAGACACCCACCTTTACCCATTTACGCCTCAGCAGCAATGGAAATCACCAGAGATGCTCTTCCTGACTGATCCTAGATTTGAACATCTGGGAGCTCAATGCCTGGAATTCTCAGTGGAGAGGCTTCTGAACTGAAATTTCCCTTCTTAGTTTGTCCAGCAGAGCCAAATGACCTTCAAGCCAACAGTGGCAGGCTCATAACTCCTCTCGGACATCTAAATGAGGAGGTGGATTGCTGGGTGGGTATTTAGTTTACATCATGGGATGGGCATCTTAATATTGACACCAGTCAAGGAAAGGCATGTTATTTTAACCACAGTATATGTAAAAAGTCATTTTATGGCTTAAATAAAGGAATATACAGATCTGAAACAATTTAATTGAAACTACAACCTCATTCAACACAATACAAAGCTTCCCATGCACAGTTCAATTTCTTGTCACTTTGCAGTCTAAAGAAATTAAAATTAAATTAATTCACTAGACTATTAACACAACTCCCTCCAATCCAATGTGCCAAGCCAACTAGTATAAAAGTTTGTGCACTTGGTTTTTTTTTTGCTTATTTTTTTAAGCTGGCATTATGGACACAAGGGAATTCAATTGTGTGAATCTATGTTCACAACCATGTAACCAGGGCAATTATCCACTGAAAACAAGAGTTTCCTCTGGTTTCTCCTATCTAGGTATATTCCCTGAGCAGCCTGGGATGAAAAGTCTGATCCATACCACAAGTCTCTCCTCTGAGCAAATCACACCAGAAACTGGCTCTAGGTTTCCCCAGGTTCAAGGGCTGGAAGCCAGGAAGTTTCACATCCCGTGGAAGAATGGCAAATATTATCTCCTACCGAACCGCACTAGCAAAGAGCACTGGGTATAGTGAGGAATTAGTGAGATATATCATGTTCCCCCTCCCTGCAATCTGACTCAGCAGGAAACAAACAGAGATACATGCTGCTTTCAGTACCATCAGGCAAGCTCAATTCATACACAGTGGGGATTCTCTGGCACTCCTGGTCCCAGACTGTGGAGAGCCACTGAGCTAGCAAAGGCTCTGAATTTCACACTACTTCGGAGCATAGCAACCTGGCCCTGCTCTCTGGGCTATCTGTCAGTACTCATCAGGATCTGGCAGAGTGGTTTCTAATTATAGTACAACTAAGCCTAATGACGGTCACAATTTCTGGGTGATTAAACAGCAAAGCCACCTTCCCAAACTCTGCAGCAACCCTGCTTGGTCTCTCTAGTCTATGACTTTAGTTACAACCTATTTACTCTTTCTTTTCGTGGGGAGCAGGACAAAGGGAATTTTTACAACTCCTGAAAGTAAAAGATCTGTAGCACTTCAGAGTATCTGTCTCACCCATCTTATCCCCACAGCTTTTAACCTGCTCTGTTACCTGCCCTTTGAACCTGCTCTGTATCTTATACAGCACCAGAGACATGTGTGGCACTTCAAGAAACATCGGAAACCTAAGTCCCTGCCCCCAAGAGAGTGCTGTCTAAATTCAGACAAGAACAACTGGCGGGGACAATAACGTGCACAACCAACAGGGAGAAGCAATTTGCTCCTAGATAGGAATAAGCACAGTAGAAAAATTCAGCCATAAATAATTTATGACAACCTACAGAGGCCCATTATAGCCTAACAATCCATAATGGGATTACCAGCGGAGAATCAGACTCAAGATTTTATATCCAGCTGCACGTTGAGTCATCAGGGTTCTATGACACAAGGAACAAATTAGAGCATCTACAAAAGCACAAAGTAAAGCACCAGAAAATGTACTGTAGGCAACAGGCCCACACTGGTCAAGGGAAAGACTAGGTCTTTTGCATCTCTGATTTCTAGGACTTAAACAAAAACAAAAAAACCTAGCACAGTGGCCAAAGGTAACATAGATGTTAACAGCTCACCTGCAGCACCAAGCTGGGTAGAGAAAAGTGATTTCGTTTCATGGAGGATTTCAATATTTTGAAGCTTGGCTTTGTTCGCATTTGGAACAAAACTCAAAAATTTCAAAATCTTCCAAGAAATGGAATGGAGCCCCACTCTGAGACAGTCTACCTGACAGGCTGACCCAAAGCAGTGGCCCTTGAAAGCCCAGGCATTCCCCACTCTGATTGGCTACCCTGGAGCTGGGCGTGTTAGCTGGCAGCAAGCTAAGCAGGGTTCCACCGGAGTCTTGCCTGGGTACTGCTGGAACTGGATCAAAATTCAACTACTTCTGTGAAATGTTTAGATTGAGATAAGTCAGCAAATTTGAGTGACAAAATGTTTCCTCTGAATTTTTCCGATCATCACTAACCACTACTGAAAACATCACGTTTCCATACATAAAAAGCAATGGAGAAAAGGGAAATTTCAAGTATAACCAGAATTGACAATTTAAGACATCAAGATTTTAACTGCATTTAACTTGTAGTGACTTTGTTTAAAGAAATTGCTCTTATGGTTTACCAAACTATAAAATGTATGGGTGTCTGAAATAGCCTTCCAAAAACTAATACATCGCACAAACAGCTTCCATATATTCGTATTGTGCAGTGCCACGAACGGTACTAACACTACAGAGCACTAGAGAAGATGTCTCAACTATTGCAGCAGAATTTCCTGGTATTACTGTTTTATATAGAGAGAAAACTGTGAAAGCGCAAAGAATAGACAGTTTTCACTTGAAATACAGAAAGAAAATGTGGGATTAAAAAATTCTACATTTAATGTCCAATATCAGAGTATTATTAAAACATTATCTGGATCAAAAGTTCATATAATAGAAAGCTGCAAGCTGTCTAGTGACTCAGAACTCTGCTTTTGTGATCAATCCTGTTTGTTGCTTAAAACAAATTTGTTTGTATCTTATAACCATGTATTGTTTGTTGTTTCACATATTCCAGGAAGTGTTTGGTAACTTATTACAAGGAACTTCACATTTGTGACTGACGGGTCAGTGTTCTTTGGCCTCAGAGGAAGTTTTTTGTATTATATTATTTGTATGGTATGAGAATCTACTAGTGAGGTTGCAGAATTGCTGCTCCTGGGACTCAAATGCCTATTTCATGGGATGATCCCAGTAAACAAAGATTTAGAAGAGATGTAAATGATAATTAAGCAGTAAAAGGTAGATTAAAAGGCTACAATCCTGTCTTTAGGATCTTTATAAATGGCCAGGAAAAAGAGCTTTTAAAATGATCAAGTTAAAACAAGGTAATTAAGAGTAGTATGAACCCTGATTCCATGGTTATGGGTGCCATGCAGATGATATAATCATTTTTTCCCCATTCCTTCCAAGCATTCATGAAAACACACATAAATTAGGTCAGTAATATCAGTGTAACATGTTTAGATTGGATTATGATGCACTTTTTTCTAAGCTACATAAAACATCTGGAAAAAGATCAGGAAATTTCAGCAATGCTAACTCATTATTTTATGCAGATTCTCATGATATTTTGGGGGAGGGGGGTTTCTTCCTTAAAGAACCAGTTCCCATATAACTATGGAGGAATCTCTGTTTTCATTTTTAAATAACTGTGTTTCCAGCCCTTATGATTTTGGAGAAAAGCTTGAAAATGTGACCCAAGTGCACCCTAAAGGCTCAGAAACCAGAAAATGAAAACCAAGAACCTGATTTTTTTTAACTGTGTGATTTTTAAGTCAATCTCATTGTATTTGGGCATCCCACTCATGATTTTTAAGCGCTTGGGGTTGACACTACTGGAAGTCATTCCACACTACTCTCTGGTTTTTGATTTTTCCAAGTACCTAATGATAAACAAAGAAAGCCACAACAAAGGTATAAAAAAAAACAAAAACAAAAAACAGCTTTCTGCCTTGATAGAGAGAACATCAATGGGCAGGATTCCCTCTTTAAATCCCTCAGTACTTAGAATAACTGGATCACTAAGAGCCAGCACAAAATACCTTGGCACATCTTGCTTATGAAACCTAAGCCACCAGCACATACAAAGAGACATATGACAGAGTTTCTACCTTGCTTCAGATATTTCCTTGAGCTCTGCATCAGGGAGCTCTGTTTCGCACAAGAAAGCAATAAGCTTTGTTACACTGTTCAGTTACACAGCCCACAGGCACAGAGCTGCTTAAAATGAGTATGTTATTAGTTTTACTACTCAATGTGAAGAAACTGGGACAAACATATTAAAGGAAGGAAAATAAAAGATGCAACTATCGATATTCCAGAGACGAACAAAGGCAGGAAGAACTGGGGTTCACCAATATCTGCCCTGTTCACTTGCATCACTAGGAATCAATTGTGTGCAATACACATAGCTGTGTCTAATGGGTAATCTTGACTCAGTGCTTCTGAGAAAAGTAACAAACCAACTCCCTGCCAGTATACCATGGAGGTCGATTCTTAACCAGGGATCAGTTAAGCTCTGTGGACCAATAACCCCCATTAGGAATCCCATTCCATCTATACATATCCGAAGGTACTGCTGTCATCCAAGGAATTTTTCCCCCTTTCTTTGCATCTCAGTAATATATTGAACTAGGGGCTAAATCTTGTCCCCACTGAAATCAATGGGGAAACTTTCATTGACTTGGATGAGACCAGGGATCTGACCTCTACAAATCTCTGAGGGAGGAATAATCTCGCTGCGAGAGGGAAAACCGGCAGCCTGGTTATGAGATTTGCAGCATTTCCCTGTGCTATACATGGGTTCAGTGTTTGGAAAGTCAGTTTGTGCCATTAATAACAGCAAACAAGTGACCACAAAACCCAACAAAGAAAGTGAGTCTAAATGTGTGCGAACATACAGCTCTCCCTGCGGTTCAGTCCGAAGGTCCCAGTGGAGTGTGGGAAGAAATAGAAACACTCCCTACCCGCAGTTCAGCCGGCAGGGCGCAGTCTGCCAGTAGAGCCAGATCCTCCTGTAGCCGGCAGTTACCTGGGGGCTCAATCGTCAGCACTTTCACACAGGTCCCTGGCTTGGAAGAGACTGGAAAAGGCAAAACAAAAACAACAAAACAAAAAGTATGGATGCCTAGAAAAAAACGACATCTAAAAACTTTCCCTCCTGTTAAAAAAATCTCTCTGAGAAATGTTTGTTTGTTTTGTCTGGCTCTTAGTTTCCACTGAAATATAAAAACATGTCCTTCAGAGACACGTACGCACGCCTGCACCTGCCAGCAATGATCAGGGCTGTAACTATCACTATGGACACAGATTCCACCATTTCCGCTCTTATGTCTCCACTCATCCCTCGCCTCCAGAAGATCAGTTACAGAGACCACGGGGAGCTAAGGGAGCAGCTATGTGCCTGTTCTGTCCTCCTCTCTGCTTCCCCTCCCTACAGACACAATCAAGAACTGCCTTATGGAGGCTGCTTCCCCGCTGCTGGAGTCAGCCCTAGGTGACACAGTAATAATGTAAGATACATCCCTGCTAGGCAAGGGGGCTAAGCCTATTTTACTACAGACACGCTTCCACGCCACTGGTACCCCATTGGTTATTTATTTAGAGTGAAGTCTGGCTTATGCTTTCCCTCTGCTGCACCACAACTCTCCTGGATCAGGTGCTAGTAGTGCTGCTGTGATTTAATCCCATGGGGAAGAGGATTTATAACCTTTAAAACCAAGTTCTTTGGGGCAGAGACTTGTTTATATAGAGCCTAGCACAATGGGGCCCCTATATTGATTGCGGCCTCTAGGTGCCACTGCAATGTAAATCTTAAATGCTAATAATAGCCACTACCAAGGGACCAGCAAATAAAGAAAAGACTAATGAAGAGTAGGTCTGGGATGCTCCTTCTCAGTTATCTTCCTGGCTAGAAACTTCCGTTCCTGGTCTTGTCACTACCACAAGGGAATATGGTAAGTGCTCCCCATTTTGGGAAACTATGGTATTCCCTTGATCCAAATCACACAAAGGGCCCCCAGAAAACACTGTGATGGACACCTTATAGGCAAAGGCCACAACAACAGGAGACTCAGTTGAAGCTGGTCTGGATTCCCTGTAGAGGTTTAATTTAAAATCTCTCCTCTGGCCCTTCTTCTCCAACAGCTTTGTCTCTTTAGAAAGAGCTGCCTGCCTGCCGTATCTTTCAACTTTTTGTTCCACTGGCAGGAACGATGAATGCAAGTAGCGCAGCAGGTCCCTAGCAGAACAAGTAAAATTAAAGATCTCAGAGGTCTTTGCAATCTCTTTCAGGTACAGCTGCATGAGCACAGATGGGAAGGAAAGGTTTTTAAAAAGTTAGCAGCACTATCAAGGTGTGTACATGCATTATTGTGTGATCTTATTATTGTCAGCTTTGTCTTTCCTCTCCATGATCTTTTATGAACCTCATTTGCTGTCTCAAGTCCAATTTAGATTAGACTTTGCCAGATTTGAAAGCCTCTTAGCAAAGAATGCTTGTAAAATAAAGTGCAGTTGAAAATATGAAAGTTGCTGCAATGAAACCTTACGGACTCCATTGGGAGCATAGTGAAAGAGACGTTGACGGTTGGTGATTAGAGAGTTAAACTGCACTGTACTGGGTGTTACAAAGGATTTTTTGACAGGCGTGATTCACTGCATTAAAACCCCTCTCTTCTCAGGTGAATCACATCACCATGAGACCTTATTTTTCCTGACATTTTGCTCATCATTACATGGGCTTCATCAGATGACTCCATCAGATGGTGGGCGAAATGAGACCGAGATGTGCCACAATATGAATCCTCCGCCCCCACCACCAAGAAAGCATTGCACCCATCAAGACGGGCCACCATGACACCTGAACTGGCTGAATATCCCAAATGGTACTGGAAACAGCAGGGTGCATAAAAACCCAATCCACCAATTAAAGACACTATTGATTCTATGATCTCTATCCAGAGAGATGCCCTGAAGAAGGAGCTATGCAGTTTCTATTTATAGGACTGAATGCGGATGCCCTTGTCTTCAGCAAACAACCATACTTACTGGAGGGGCAGGACAGGTTTGGCATAGACCCAAACTGACAAAGCTGTCAGAACAGAGCCCCACAGAATTACAGATCTGCATAAGCAACTGAGAACACTTTGTCCCTTTAAGGTAGATCTTCACTGAAGAATTAACACAGGCTCTTACTCAAGTGCTTCCCCTAATCCCCCTGCTGTCCACACACAAAATCTTCTCATCCAAGTTCAATGATGCTTACAGACTGGGCTTGCTGGCTTGTCTGGGGCTTGCTGGCTAACACCCAAGAGGCACTTTCACTCAGATTGGTAACCCACCCACTTTGCAGTGACAATTCAGGCTAAAATCATCAGAGTGCCAACAGTCCTCCAATGCCTTCCCACAATTTACCTGCACAAGTGTGCCTAGAAGGACAGACAAGATCTTCCAAAATTCACTGGCAGAGAATCAGAGTGGCTCACCTTATTGCAGCACAAAGAACCATGGGATAGGCCCCCAGAAGTCCTAATATCACACATGGGTAAGTGTAGCACCAGTGAGGACACCATAACTGTGGAACGGCTTCACAGCATGGCTGCTCACGCTCAGCCCAGGCTAACTCAGCTGCTCAGACCCGGCCACTGATCACCCACATTAACTCTATATTGAAGAAGACATACACTTAGACTAAATTTCTACCCCCCTGTGAAGACAGGTTACAGGGACTGTGCAATAATAGCTATCTCTTCCATGGGTGCCTTTCATCAGAGGCTCTCAAAGCACTTTCTATCCATCAACCTTTGATGGACACAGAGGTCTTGTCTAGACTAAAACTAAAAAAGATTGTTAGAGCATGTTCACTCTTTTTACCCTACTGTATATAAGGCTGGCAGGAGCTTTGTGCTAGTTTAAAGCAGAGGTTGTGTATGTAATTGCTTTAAAACCATATTTTGTGGGAGTCAACCTATCAATCCCACCCAAGAGATATCTGGGAATAGCAAGCGAGATTAAAAGGGTCAAACAGAAAAACTATCTGAAGCTCCCTTGTAAATGAAGAACTCAGATACCATGGTGAAGGGCATACTATAAAAATTTAAGAGAGGAAGACAGGTGAGCCCAAGAAATCTCTCTCACACACACAAGGCTCATGCCCCATCAGATGTGCCTACTCAGGGTTATCAGCCAAGAAATATGGCAGACACAATGGTAAGTATCCACACCCTAGGTTCTCCAATATAACTAGGCACTTCCATAGCCACTTGAAAGAATCTCTGATGATGCTCACACGAGAAACAGTGGGTTTTGGATGATAGTGCTGTGTGTATAGACCAATTCAGATACTGAAGATTTCAAATGCAGGGATGCAACATTCCACTGCTACAATTTTTCTTTTGCTTCTAAAAGGATGAGAGAGACAAGATGAAAGAGACAAAAAATAGATTGTTGGCAGCCGCAGGCAGGAGGGTCCATCGTCTGATGTTCGTGAAATGCAAGAAATGCAGGGAATTCAGAAAAGAGCAATACAAATGGTAAAAGGAGCTGGAGCAACTTATCTAGCTAGGAAAGAAGATTAAATGAAGCAAATCCATGTGAAGCTCAGCTAAAGAAGAACAGGAAAGCACGCGAACCTCCTGCAAATAGTTGCCAAGTATACACACTGAGGAGGGACAATAACCCTTTAAGGCAAGCTAAGGAGTTGTAATAGGTATGAAATGAAGCAAACAAGTGTAGATTGAGTATTTGGGAGGATTTTTTAGAGTAGCAGAACGGTCTCAAGAGAAGACACTCAAGTCTTTAAATAAAGGTAGGCCAAAGCACTGGCAAGTACACTGTAGGGAACAGTCCTGCGCTGCCTGGAGGGAATATACTGTTTAGTCATTAAACTCCCTTCTGGTACAGCTGCACAGTACATCACTAACTGCCTCCTAATCTGTCTTTGTTCTCAACTAGCTTAATACTTTGTAGTCTTTACTAATACACCACTGGTTTAGCTGGATTGAAAGAAACCTTTCCAAGATCATGCAATACATGGACATCTGATTACACAGCAAAGAGTCCTGTGGCACCTTACGGACTAAGATATACTGGAGCATGAGCTTTCATGGGTGAATACCCTCCTTCACCCACAAAAGCTCATGCTCCAATATCTCTGTTAGTTTATAAGGTGCCACAGGACTCTTTGCTGCTTTTACAGATCCAGACTAACAAGGCTACCCCTCTGACACTTGACTGCATTACACATGGACTTGTATAATGCTGTGCATAACCACCGCCATAGCCCTTTAGAGCAGGGACCTGAGGTCTGAAAATAGGTGCTCACAAATCCTGACCTGAATTCTATGCTTTGCAACATACAGAAAAAGCTCCTGAACTATTTTTTTTTTAAATGCCTCTAGTTCCATAGCAAGGATTATGACTTAATCTGGACAAATCCTGTCTGAATTATTCCAAATTATAAGAGGTTTTTGAGGTCATATCCAGAGCATGCAGGAAGGGGAAATATGGAAGTAATTACACTCAGCATAGCAGATGCCTGTCTGCCTCAGATATAATGGAAGACACCAGACCAGTTCCTGCTGCTGCTGTCGTCTTTTTAACACTTCTCCACAGCATCAAGATACAAGGTGCTTTAGAAATACGGACTAGATTTAGATAATGAGACTAGAGAGAAGCGTCTGCCATGCAATTACTCCCTGGAACAACACTGGCTACAGTGTGTATTTTTGCTTACATCAAACATGTTGGATACATTTTTGTACCATGGATAGTGATCTGGCCCCTGACCAGTGTAATTAGGCCAGATACCCAGACCTGAACCAGACGCCTGTTTTCTAGAAAATATTCGGAGCAGAAACTTCTAATATACAATAGGGAACAATGATGTTTTGGCAAGTAAAGGACACCAGGTGACCCAACAGGTTTTTCCCATCCCTTAACTTCTATGATTCTTTCATATTATTCTCTCCTGGGGATTCAACACTAGTTCCCCGGTTCACCTATAACATGTCTGATTTGACAGGCAAACATTTAATGTTACTAACTACAACTTTGCCAATTCGCCGCAGTCCTGGTCTGCCACAAACACATAACCCCTATCACTTATATCAGTGCTTTGCCAACATTGATTAAGCCCACAACACCCTTGTGAAATAAAATCATCATCCCCATTCTACAGAGGGGAACACAGAAGTTAAAGTGATTTGCCCAGTGCCATACAGGAAGCTTACACCAGGGTGGGATTAGAAACTATATCCGGCTCCCATTCAAATTGCTGCTACTATGAGGTAATGCTTCGCTTGTTCCTCTAATCCTAGGGCCCAATGCCTCAATGCTACTTGCAGTCATTTTTTTATTTCTGTCCTGGATCTCATGAGTAGAAGCTGCCAATCGTGCCAAACTGCACGATGGTTTCAGAATATATACAAACCATAACACTAATAAAACACCTTAACCTTATTTAATCTGCAGCCTAGTAAGGGATTGTATTGTGGGCGTTTGGAGAAGAATGGTCACCACACCAATCAACTGCAACATCATAAAGCTGCCATCCAGTGACCCATCGAAACATTGCGGTATTACAAAATGCTGTAAATCGTAACATCATTTTTGTTATCTGATGGTCTGACTTAGTAACTTATTTTTTGTTAAGGGTGTTGACCACAGCCTTTTCTTTTCCAGCAGACAGATGGTACGTCAAGTGAAATCTTCTACCACTCATTACAAGCAGCAGAACAATTCTTTCTTCATGTGTTTAAATATTTTTGTATACAAACATGCATATCACAACAGGGAAAAAAATGCAGTATCTGTGATGCAGCTATAGAGCTAACTTTGCACTATGGGAAGACTGTCACTCCAGGCTACATATGTAAATCATACAAATCTGGAAAATATGAATTGACAATTAATATTTAAAGTAAAAACTTGAGCAGCTACAGCAACCTGACCTCTTAGATCAGAGAAAACAATGAGCCAGATTCTGCTTTCACATCAGAAGTAACTCGACTAAGTCAAAGGAGTTATTTACACTCTAGGGGAGACGCAGACCCTGTGTGATTTCAAACTACATGTTTCCTTACCAGTTAAACCATTATACTATTACATCTGAAAGCAGTTCATTTTCTAAATGTTTCTTACTTTGCCATATTTACGCAGTTAGAAGACTAGTATTCCACCTGCTGGTTCTCATTCAATGGCCCAATAGTGTTGTGTTTGGATCACGAACACTCCAGAAGAACGTTCAAAACTCATACGACTGTTTGTACTTTTAAAAACACACATAAAGCATTTTTATATTAACGTGTGTGTGTGTGTGTGTGTGTGTGTCTCTCTCTCTCTCTCTCTCCCCACACACAAAACACACCAAGTCTAAATTATCTGACTGTTCCACTTTAAGTCAGGTGTTTCTAACATGCAGAGAAAACATGAGCCACCACTGTAACCCACTAGCTCCCTGATCACAGGGACTTTGAAACATGCTCCTCAGTGCTCTGCTACGGTTGCTGGACTATTCAATAAAGCCTTGCTGCCAGGGTCCCCACTACTATGATGTACACTTGTTCACTGTTCAGACACGGAGTATGACAGAAGTTGCCCCACAAGGAGCCTCCATTTGAAAGGCTTATTCTGCTAACAGCTGTGCATAGAACTACTCAGGGTTTTTTTCCTCCATTAGTTTATGAGTGCCGGAGGTGCCCCATTGCTGGAACGTCCATTGTCATGATCTTCCTTCCCACTCCAAAAGGAAAAACAAACATAATGAAGAGAAGTAGCCATTAAAGGGGAGCTCACCAAATTCATAGACCTTTTTACACTTGATCTCCAAATCCTCAATGAGATCCTGAAGCCGACACTGCTTGGCTAGTCTCTTGCAATCATTCACATATTCTACATCAATGTCTAGACGACCTGCCAAAGAGAAACACCAAGATTCTATCAGCCAGTTCCTTGACCTCGCACCAGTCACCATTTACGTACTTAGGCGTAAAAATGGCTAATCTATAGAAAAGGGACTGGATGGACTGAAGGATTGCTAACGGGCTATGCATTTTCACTTCTGGATCACTGGTATGAATCTAGCTCAAGTGTCATTACAGCAGTGCAAATTAATATCTGTTGACTGCTGAGTGGCCGGACCAAATTTGGTGAATATCAACTCAATTCCTCAGTTGCCCATACTGCAGCTGGACCCCCACTTGGCACTCTCAGCAAAAAGGCCAAAGACTGAATGGATCTTGGAGACAAAATTTCATTTTCTCGGGAAGAACAGAGATGAGGGGCAGGGCAGTGGAAGTTTGCACTGCTGCTGCCATCATGTTTTGGTGTGAGAAAGGACTTAAGTCTCAATCATTCAGAAGCACCAAATTTATTAAAGAGTGTTTTAAAGAGCGCACTGAGGAAAGCTAACTCTAAAGAGACAAGCAATTATTGTTTTCTGGTGAAGAAACTCAGATGCTTTAGTAACATTTCCCTTGCAGTACATGTTGGAAATTTAATTTAGGGCACCACCCTATGGTCTGAGGGAATATTGCACTTGCATTCCCTAGAATACAAAATACTTGATTAATACTGGCTGAAGGTTTAAGAACAACTTCTGCTGGAACAACAGTAACAAGCTGCAGTCAAACCATTCAGCAGTCAGGACTGCCAGTTACAAAATGCTCACGAGCCAATGTACAAAGGGAATATGGCCACTGCTAATCTCAGGAGATCATCTGCTTAGATGATACATGTATTTTTATTATCCTAGAGAAGTTACATTTCCCACATCTGTCCACTCAACCAAAGTTGATTTTTATTGACTCCACAGCTACTGGCAGAACCACAACTGGCAAGAGGTACAAATATGCATGTACACTAGCTTTCCACAACAACATGGAATTGCTCATACTCCTCATATCTGCCAGATGACAGAGAGATTGTGTCTAAGCCATGATTACCTACCCACCCAAACAAGCTTGTCTAGAAGCCTTTGCCACCCAAACAGTGTAACGGCAAAGAGGTGCTGACTACTGCATTCCAGCATGCATGCACATGTCAAGCAGCAGCAACATACCTGTGTAAAGATACTGCAGGAGGGAGCCAAAGGCCGCTGGGTTGATCTAAAATAAGACATGAAAAGGTCACCTATATAAAGCACACACATTTATCCAAGGAGCTTGAAATGTCAATACACATATATATATGACCTAACTGAAGTGATAGTGCATTACACACTAAGGTAAAGGTTGGGGGTTACGTTCCAGAAAAGGACTCTAGAACGCAAGTGAGGATGCCTCCTTTGTGGAAACTCCAACTAGTGCAATAATAGCATTTTCATTACACACACCATTCCCATGCTCCCTCACATAACTAGTATTCCCACTCTATCCAGCTTACACAGACCTGTAAATATATTAACTTCTGGGTTTACCCACCCCCACCTCATGTTACACATCAGAGAGTGAGGTTTCTTGCAGGGAAAGGCACAGAATCTGTGCCTGCAGAGTTGGCAGGTAACAGAGACATTACGGCTCACATCTAAGAAGGCAACTGCAGCAGAAGCACTATCACAACTCCTCATCCACTGGGCCCCACCACTTCCAACCCTCCCAGTTAAAGAGGAATCAAGTTGCAGCCTAAAGAGCAACACGGCTGGAAGGTGATGAAAACTAAGGTTGTCCTGAGAAACAGGAAGGATGTTTGCAACAGGAGAGAATCTGAGGTTTCCGACAGACAGCCAAACCACAGAAACATATGCTGGAGAGTGTTGGTAACGGACAAGCAAAATCCACTTATGGCCTATTTACTCCTTAGCCTCTCTGCTGAGGCAACAAGTGGGAGCCAATTAGTGCCAATTATAGTGGTGATTTCTGTGGTGTGGACCACCTGTCTACTGGGAATTAGACAAAGGCTCAACTCATTTCACATAAGGGTCACCAAACAGCTGGCAGACGGTAACAGCTCTTTTATTACTGACCTGAGCTGAATTTGAACCAATGCCAGAGGTGAAATGACAGGAATCTGACAGCATACAGCCTACAGCTTTCAGTGTATTGGAGTAAGAAGCCATTTTAGTGCACAAAGTGTTCCATCTCCCTCTGAGTTCTGGAACTGTTCTGTGTTATAGAAGGTGTCAACTACGGAAATTACCCCTGACGCTTCCTTTTCAACCTCACTTTCCTCAGAGAGAAAATATCTAAGATGTGGGGGGAAAAACCTGGTGCGTGGTTCTCCTCACCAGTGGGTGCTTTAATGCTATCATGTTCTTCCCTTTCCACTTGGTCTCAAACATTTCTGCAAAGTACACGCTGCGGGCACTAAGGATGCAGCGGTGGGCACAGAAGGATTTCCCATGGACGATGAAGACAATGTCGCTTTGGTAACCCTGTTCCAGAAGCCTGGAAGGGAAAAAGAAAGAGGGGAAGATAAAATCAGCTGCATCGAATGAGGAAGGAGAAAAGTGAAGGAGGAGAGGGAAGCTTTCACACACTGGGGAAAAAGGCAATTTGTGAACATCTTGCTCCTTAAGGAGACACTGTCAAGATAAAGAGTGTTGCAGTTTTTCCTCAGTACTTATATAGCCCTCATTATCATAAAATTTGAGTGCCTCACAATCTGTAATGCATTATCCATACAACATCCTGACGAGGAAGGCATTACCCCCACTACAGATGGGAAACTGCGACACAGAGAGGCAAAGAAGCTTGCCAAGTCCACACAGGACACCAACCATTGTACTGTCCTTCCTACTGATATCTCACCTAAGCACAAATGAAAGATGAATGAATTTACTTTTCAACATTATTGCCGTTTGTTACAATTTTAACTGTAGCTCCCTTTGAAAAATGAAAGTGGAACATTGCCAGTTTCACCCTGGTTCTGGTGAATTAGCTCAAGAATGCAACATCTGAGATATTTAAATCAACTTTTCAAAATTGTACTTAGCTGGGGAGAGTAATTTTTTGCAAAAACAATCAAGTTATTTTTCTGGTTTCCCTGCAGGATTAAAAATGGAAACTAAAGGGGAAATTCCTAGCTCCCAGTGGGACTCATTTGCTTCCAGATTTTGAAGGTACAGACTTTAAAATCATGATTTTTAAAAAAGTCTATTAAAATCCATTTTAGATCAGTTTTAGATATACTTACGGCTCCGTTGAGCCCTGTGTAATTGGATTCATGGTAACTAAAGTAACATAATATATAGAGACTATTAAAAGATTTAAAGATTCTTGTACATTCTTTTTATGTACTGCAAAGTAAATAGCATACAGTGAACACATGATAGTGCAGTATGAAGGTCTTATCAGCTGGTTGGGATGCGTGGCTCACTTGTGGATTGCTCATTTCCCCACGAATGTGACCATCCCAAATTTGTGCTGACAAAGCCTGTATGCCACACCTCATTATAATGCATTCCCTAAGTTTTTTGTATTTAGAGAAATGGGAGTCCAAGGTGCACTAGGGAACTTTCAGTGTGTAGCAGCAGGGTCCACACAGACACTTAGGCTATATCTACACTATAAGCTGGCGGTGGGGGGTGCCGGCATGCATAGACATACTTGTATAGACAAACTAGAAGTATAGCTGCAGTAGCACAGACAGTGGTGAGCAGTGGCACTCTAAGTACTCACCCTTCTGAACCCCAGGGGTACATACTCAGCACAGTTAGCCTGTGAAACTGATCCCACACTAGAGCTTGATGACAGCTAGCATGGGTATGTCTATAGGAGCTGGGAACCCCACCCCTAGCTCCACCAGGGATACAGCCTTAGTGCACAGCATGTTACAGTGGGAAAAATTTACACCCCAGCTTGTCATGAACTAAGTGTTTGTATAGACAAGCCTTACGCATTTTCATTCTAACAGGCCTTTTTCAGGTGCTTAGAACCTTCATTTATCTTTGAAACTGAAGTTTTCCCCATGTTTCCTCTCAGCCCAAGAGCTATATTTTTTGGAAGACTGAGCAAAGACAATTCTATCATTTTCTAATACAAAAGAGAGTGCGGAAAATCCCACACATTTGTCATTCTAAAACAAGCTACAAATTTTTTTTTGTTTGAAAATTTAGGCCAAGATTTTCAAAAATGCCTCCTGATTTTGGCAGCCCAACTGGAGACACCTTAAAGGAGCCAGATTTTCAGGAAGTGCTTAGCACCTTCTTTCTGAAAATCAGGCTTCTTTAAGAGGCCACAGGTTGGGCACCCCCAAAATAAGGCACTTATAATCACTGATCACTAGTGAAAATATTGGCCTTATTGCCACAGCAGGTTAGGGGCGAAACTTAAATTTGTCGGACACGTCGTTCCAATTCACATATGTGTTTCTTGGCAACCTGATGAAAACGCGTTTTGATTTGGCAGTCAAGGTTCAAAAATGTACGCTGCACATGTCATGCTTTTACTATGCTCTCTCAACATTCCACTGGCCCTGCCTGTGTGTGTGTACGTAAGCTGATGAAAGTTTCTTTCAACACCCAGATGTATGTGGTAAATGATCCGTAGGGTATGTTTTAAGCTTTGCCTAATTTGACAAGATATGTAAAAGCATGTATAGAATGAGGCAGGGCTCTGATCGACCTGCAAATGGTTTAAGTCAGAATGGCAGATTAAAGTGGCCTAATTGTCATATAGGCTGGGACTCTGAAATGTGCTGAACAGCTGTCCCATCACCTTACCGCTGCAAGAAGACATCGTAATAATCTCTCTTCATGCACTTCGCTGTAATCTGCTTGTATTCCTTCAACACACGTCGGATGGCATCACTCAAAGCCCCATACAAACAACGCTCCCCATCAAAAGTGTTTGCTTCACATTTTGCACCTGCAAAATGGCAACATGTGTAACACTGCAAGACAGACATAGCACATACACCTCTAAAAGATGGTTCCCTCGCTAAATAGAGGGAATTGTCCTATGGCTGACTATATGATTTACAAGAATCATCATCCCATACAATATTGGAATTTAATTGCCAACATTAGGATCCCCACCCATCCACATTCCAAGTTTGACCTCCCACCACTACCGCTCCTTCATGAATGAACCAGGAGATGTTTCATGTATCTTCTGTGACAGAAGGATCTCGGCCTCAGCCCTGGCATAACGCCATCATTCAAGGAGGAAGAAACTCACTGCGTGAATGGTGCTATTAGCCACAGGATACTTAAAGACCAATTTTCTGTTTTACACAGAAAGCAAATGACCCTTTTTTAAGGTGAACTGCAAAAGTTTTACTAAAAATAGAGAATTAGAAGGAAATTTATTAGATTTCAAGAGAAATTAATAAGCTGTTTAACTGCGTTAAATGCAGCATTAATGACATATCATCTCCCTGAGATCTTGAACTGCAAGTGCCTTGGTTTGTCTGCCAGAATGAGGGATGTCATGAGTGCCTTAGTACTGAATGGACATTCACTCATTTTGGAACAGAAAACAGGAATTTTGAAGGGTGTTTTGGTTTCTTTTCAGAGGTGAAAGTAAGCCGGTCCGGTCCGGTCCGGCGTACCGGCAAGAGCCAGTACGCCGTGCTGGACTGCACCAGCTTCCACGGCCGGGATTGAAAGGGCTCTGGGCTGCCCGTCACCAGCAGCCCAGAGCCCTTTGAATCCCGGCCGCGGCTGAGATTGAAAGGGCTCTGGGCTGCCCGTCACCAGCAGCCCAGAGCCCTTTGAATCCCGGCCGCGGCTGGGATTTAAAGGGCTCAGAGCTTTCTGCGGCTGTGGGCAGCCCAGAGCCCTTTGAATCCCGGCCGCAGCTGAGATTTAAAGGGCTCAGAGCTCCCCGCCGCTGCGGGCAGCCCAGAGCCCTTTGAATCCCAGCTGCGGCTCTGGCGGCTGGGCTGGGGCCAGGATTTAAAGAGTTCAGGGCTCTCCTCAGCAGCAGGAGCTCTGGGCTCTTTAAATTCCTGCCTCAGCCCCACAAAGCTTGGGGCTCCCCCTGGCGGCCGGAGCCCCAGGCCCTTTAATTTGCCCCTGAACCCCGGGGGGCTCCCAGCCACCTCTTCAGCTGGGAGCCTCTGGTTGATCTAAAGGCCCTGGGTCTTCCAGCCACAGCTGGTGCCCCAGGGCCTTTAAATCTTGAGAGGCCATGCCTCTTCCGGATGAGGCCACGCCCCTCTCAGGACTCTGGCAGTACCGGCAAGTCCTGTAAATTACTTTCACCCCTGTTTGTTTTTAAGAAACGTTTGCATTTAGACTTTGGCCTTGTCGACGCTGCCCACTGATCTGGCGGGCAGCAACTGATTCAGCAGAGGTCAATTTATCGCATCTGGTATAGACTTCGGTACTGACTTCGATACTCCACCAGAACGAGGAGTGCAAGTGGAGTCGATGAGAGTGCGTCAGCTGTCGACTTACCACAGTGAAGACACCACAGTAAGTAGATCTAAGTACGTCGACTTCAGCTATGTTATTCACGTAGCTGAAGTTGAGTATCTTAGATCGACCCCGCGCGGTAGTGTAGACAAGCCCTCAGACTTGCAGACTTTAAGGTCAGAAGGGACCATCGTGATCATTTATTCTGACTTCCTGCACATTGCAGGACACAGAACTTCACCATTTCCTGAAAATAGACCCCTAACCTCTGGCCGAAATTGTCAAACCATGGCTTAAAGACTTCAAGTTACAGAGAATTCACCATTTAAACTAGTTTAAACCTGCAAGTGACCCATGCCCCATGCTGCAGAGGAAGGCAAAAAAAAATAAAAAATAAAAATAAAACCCCAGGGTCTCTGCCAATCTGAACCAGGGGGAAATTCCTTCCCAAACCCAAATATGGTGATCAGTTGCCCATATGCTCAGAGTGTAAGACCCACCTGGGAAAGAATCCTCTGTAGTAACTCAAAGCCCTCCCCATCTAGTGTCCCATCTCCAGCAGTTGGGGATTTTTGCTATTGACAGTCGCCGACAGGCCACATGCCATCATAGGCAGTCCCATCATACCACTCCCTTCATAAACTTATCAAGCTCAGTCTTAAAGCCGGTTAGGTTTTTTGCCCCCACTGCTCTCCTTGGAAAGCTGTATCAGAACTTCACTCCTCTGATGGTTAGAAACCTTCATTTAATTTCAAGCCTAAACTTGTTGATGGACAGTTTGCAGCCATTTGTTCTTGCGTCCAGATTGGTGCTTAACTTAAGTAACTTCTCTCCCTCCCTGGCATTTATCCCTCTGATTTGTCTATAAAGAGCAATCATATCTCCCCTCAGCCTGCTTTTCATTAGGTTAAACAAGCCAAGCTCTTTGAGTCTCCTCTGATAAAGTAGGTTTTCCATTCCTCTGATCAGTCTTCTCTGCACCAGTTCCAGTTTAAATTCATCTTTCTTAAACAGGGGAGACTAGAATTGCACACAGTATTCCAGATGAAGTCTCACCAGTGCCTTGTATAATGGTACTAACACTTCCCTGTCTCTACTGGAAATAACTCACCTGCTGAATCCTAGGACTGCATTAGCCTTTTTCATGGCCACATCAGATTGATGGCTCATAGTCATCCTGTGATCAACCAATACACCCAGGTCTTTCTCCTCCTCTGACATTTCCACCTGATCAGTCCACAGTTTATAGCAAAAATTCTTGTTGTTAATCCCTAAATGTATGACCCTGCACTTTGCACTATTAAATTTCACCCCATTTCTATCACTCCAGTTTACATGGTCATCCAGATCTTCTTGTATGATATCCTAGTCCTCTTCCATATTGGCAATACATCCCAACTTTGTATCATCTGCAAATTTTATTAGCACACTCTCACTTTTTGTGCCAACATCATTAATAAAAATGTTAAATAAGATTGGTCCCAAGACAAATCCCTGAGGAACTCCACTAGTAATCTCCCTCTGGCCTGACAGTTCACCTTTCAGTATGACCCACTGTAGTCTCCCCTTTAACCAGTTTCTTATCCATCTTTTAATTCTCATATTAATCTCCACCTTCTCCAATTTAAATAATAATTTCCCACATGGAACTGCATTATATGTCTTACTGAAATCCTTGTAGATTAAATCTACTGCATTTCCATTGTCTAAAAAAATCAGTTATCTTCTCAAAGAAGATCAGATGGGTCTGGCACAATCTACCTTTTGTAAAACTATGTTGTATTTTATACCAGTTACCATTCACCCCTATGTCCTTAACTACTTTTTCTTTCAAAATTGGTTCTAAGATCTTGCATACAACTGAGGTAAAACTAACAGGCCTGTAGTTTCCTGGATCACTTTTTTCCTCCTTTCTTAAAAATATGGAATATATTAATAATTCTCCAGTCATAGGGTACAACCCCCGAGTTTACATATTCATTAAAAATCCTTGTTATTGGGCTTGTAACTTGATGTGCCAGTTCCTTTAATATTCTTGGATGGAGATTATCTGGGCTCCCTGATTTAGTCCCATTAAGTTGTTTGAGTTTGACTTTCACCTTGGATGTGGTAATTTATACCTCCATATCCTTTTTGCCATTAGCCACCCTGCCACTACCCTTAAGCTCTTCATTAGTCTCATTAAAAACTGAAGCAAACTATTTGTTTAGGTGTTGAGCCGCATGTAGATAATCTTTAGTCTCCGCCCCATCCTCAATACTTAGTGGTCCCGCTTCTTCTTTCCTTGTTTTCTTCTTAGTTATAGAACTTTTTACTATTGGTTTTAATTCCCTTTGCAAGGTTAAACTCTGCTTGGCTTTTGGCAGGTCTCATTTTATCCCTACACTTTCTGACCTCTAAGAGGTAGCTTTCCTGGCTGATCCCTCCCATCTTCCAATCCTGGTAGGCTTTCTGCTTTCTCTTAAATTAGCTGTTCAAGAAGCTTGCTCATCCAGCTTGGTCTGCAACTCTTCCCTATGAACTTTTTCCCCCTTGCTTGGGGTGCAGGCTTCTGACAGCTTCTGCCTTTACATAGTGTGTATGGAGCAAGTGTTCAAAAAAAAAAAAAAAAAATGAGTAGAAAGCCACAAAGGAAGAGAAGGAAAAGGCTCACCAGGTGATTCACTGACTAAGGTGCAGTTCTGACATGATAACAGAATTACACTCCTGCAAAAGTCTACTGTAACTGTAGGCAGCCCTCACCAGGGCCTCTAACTCACCAACTTCATGTGGTGAACCTACTGCCACCAGGAAAACGACACACACACATACACAAAAAACACTTCCCTGTAGGAAGCCCAAGAAGTAAGTGGTCTGTAAACGGGACATTAGTCAGTTCAGCCTGACTGTGGAGTCCCACAACAGTCAAGGTTTTTTAAATCAGAGGTTTGATTATATTATGATGTAGCTCTGCAGGCCACAGTTGAAGTGATATAGGCTTCTATACACATTAACAGCAAATGATAAATGGAAAGCTAGAAGTGGGACAGATACTCGAAGAGAACAGCATAATCTCAACATCCTCTTACCACTGGCTAGAAGATAGGATACAAGCTCCTCGTGTCCACAGAGACAAGCGTAGTATCTGTTAATTAACAAAAAAAAGAAAGCCAAATTAAAACAAGTGAAACCTTTGTTGCTTTGAGAGTGTATCACAATGTCTCAAGAGGCCCTTATTTTCCCCAACAGGCCCCTCACTGCACTAATCTGTCCTTCCATCAGTGGTGGGGTGCTTATGGCTCCTTCTGGGGCTAAACAATGGTCCTCTCTTGGAGCTCAAGGAGACTACTCAGGAATGACCCCAGGTGCCCCCTCCATACAAAAGGCTGGGCAGGTTCTGCTCTCAGCACACTCAGGTCCTCTTGGACTGCCAAGAGACCTCAGGGTCCAAACCCTGACTCAGCCCCTTGTAATGCCTCTGGGCTGCCAAACTTGATTCATTCGTTTATTTCATGTGCACCCAGCAATTCATTGCCCCACTGCCCCAAACACACTCCTGCTTCTTCAGCAGGCACATTCATTATTGCATACTTAGAATGCTATAGGCTCAACCCCATGTGTCAGATGTACAGTAAACCAATGTCTCCAATTCCCTTTTAGAATGGATTTATTTTCCTTTTGGCATCTTTTCACAACCCAAGTATTTTATGCTCCTCTTGCACCTTTAAACTGAAGATCTCAAATTGCACTGTAAATATCAATTAAGACTATAACCCCTCAATGTAGGAGGTATTATACCTCTTTTATAGATAGATAAAACTGGCCCTTCTAGAAAAGTCCTATAGACTGAAATACATGAGAAGCTTTATACAGGTGTTTTGAACTATCCAAAAAGCTACTGAAGAGATCTCAGACTCTATTCAGCTCTACAGATCTTAGAGTCATTTTAGAATCCTATTGGTGGCTTAGTCCCTATTGAATTCTAGAGGACTTTTCCATCAGGAAACCACAGACAGGAAATGACTTACCCAAGGTCACACAGCAAGTCAGTAACAGAGCTGGAAATTAAACTCATAAGTCTTGACTCCTATTCCCAATAATCACTAGACTATGTACTCTCACTATTTCACCCACGCTGATCTCCACATCATCTTCCATGCCCTGTCTACCATGCCTCTGCTCTTCTCCCTGGAGTCCCTCCGCAAGCACACTTCTGCCAGGAGGCCTGTAAACCTTCATCCTGCCTTCACAGAAACATCCAAAAATAGTTCTAAACTGTCATGGAACAAGACACATGTTTAGCCTCAACTCGCCTTCATTCTTATTGCATCCCATCTCCCATCCTTTGTCTATATGCTGCCTGTTTGGATTGTAAACTTTCAGGGACTCATGTTTATTACACGAGTGCCTTGAGACCAACTGAGATCATGTGTCTCACACACTTTTGGCACTCAAACACCATCACCTCCTTCACCTTTACTGCTTAACTTTTGTACAAGCCTTCTGGAAGATATTTAGTCTTCAGAATACACTGCAGATGTGTCAAGGAACTTTGGAATCAGCATATTATATGCACAGAGCACCAGACTTCAACAGTGAACATGGTATTCTTCACTCCCTGTCCCACACTGTTGTGCAGAGTTCCCGCACACCTCTAAATCAGTCACCACGCCCCACTCCAGAGGTGGAGGCAATGATCCATTGTCTGCCTTGGGATTCCTCTAGCACTTCCATAGCATGTCCCATTCAGATTATTATACCCACTACCTCAATGGCTAGACAGGGGGGCACCCAGCTGCACAAAATACACAAAGGAGAGAATAAAGTATTCAGCAGAGCATACAACCAGGCAGGATTCCTAGAGATCTCCCACCTTCCCCCCACCCAAATATGTCACACTGGAGCTCTAGGCTGTAACACTCACAAAGGGGTACTGTCCCATTTATCCCGAACATTTATTTCGACATCTCTCTGTTCAAGAAGATATCTGAAAGAGAAGAAAGAAAAAGCTTGTAAGTTATAACTTCTTCTAGACTCTTGTTATGTCACATTTTCCCCTCTAGAAAATGTAGCTTTGGGTCTGTACAGTAATAACTATCAAAAGGTGCCCTGGATTCTTTAACTTCCAACTGGAAAACCAGCAGAGATGGTTAGAAAGGATCTCAATTTAACAACCCACTTGAGGGACAGCAGCTGTACCCATGCAGTCTGTCTCAACAATACTGCATTGTGGTGTCAGTGCCGGCTTGGACTTGAAGTTCTGATGGTGGACTCAAATCCACAACCTTCTGAGCCTAAGGTGACAAAGCACTGACCAAGCCAGATGATTTAAAAAACCACTCCAAGTTCTTCTGCAACAGTTGCTGCTGAGCAATTACTTACAACTGACCCCACACACACACACACACAAATCTTAAAACATAACGTAACGAAAACAGAATTTATTTTCTTCCTGCCCACTTCCAGAATTCTCTACTACAGTTGACAACAATACCATCCTCCCTGTCACTAGGGGTTATAATGGACTTCTCTCTTCCTTGCCCCACACATCCAGGCCATAGCCAAATCCTGCCACTTCTTGCTCCTCAGCATCTCCAAGAACAGTCCTTTTCTTTCCACAGACATCTCCTATTCAGTGTCCCATTACAGCCTGCCCTGACTACTGCAACATCCTCCTCTCTGGCCTTCAGAGCACACGTCGGCCCCCTTCAGTCCATACAAAACATTCAAGTCATTTTCCTTGTCCATCACTTAGCTCACATCACTCCTCCCTTTGATTCCTTCCATCTGCTACTGTGCCAAAAAGTTGATTTCTCTAACTACCTTCAAAGCTCTACATAACTCTGCCCTTCCTTAGTTAGCTACTACTGTAAAGCTTCACATTACCTCCTCATGCGCTCCACTGTGCCAGCATTCCCAGCCTGGTCCACTTCTCCCACAACTGGCTCCATGCCTTCTTTCAGGCAGTCCCTGAATCTGGTACAATTTCCAAGAGCTCATCTGCAAGGCCCCACCACCATCCACAATTAAGGCCATGTCTACATCTAAAATTTTGCAGCGCTGGTTGTTACAGCTGTATTAGTACAGCTGTATAGGGCCAGCGCTGCAGAGTGGCCACACTTACAGCAACCAGCGCTGCAAGTGGTGTTAGATGTGGCCACACTGCAGCGCTGTTGGGCGGCTTCAAGGGGGGTTCGGGGAGCGCGAGAGCAAACCGGGAAAGGAGACCAGCTTTGCCGCGGTTTGCTCTCGCGTTCCCCGAACCACCCTGCAAACCGCAGGGAAGGAGACCTGCTTGTTCGGGGAACGCGAGAGCAAACCGCGGCGAAGCTGGTCTCCTTTCCCGGTTTGCTCTCGCGTTCCCCGAACCACCCTGCAAACCGCAGGGAAGGAGACCTGCTTGCTCGGGGGTTCGGGGAACGAGAGAGCAAACCGCGGCGAAGCTGGTCTCCTTTCCCGGTTTGCTCTCGCGTTCCCCGAACCACCCTGCAAACCGCAGGAAAGGAGACTTGCTTGCTCGGGGGTTCGGGGAACGAGAGAGCAAACCGGGAAAGGAGACCAGCTTCGCCGCGGTTTGCTCTCGCGTTCCCGGAACCACCCAGCAAACCTCAGGGAAGGAGACCTGCTTGCTCGGGGTTCGGGGAACGCGAGAGTAAGCCGGGGAAGAAGACCAGCTTGATTACCAGAGGCTTCCTCAGGTATGCTGGGATACCTGCTTATTCCACGGAGGTCAAGAAAAGCGCTGGTAAGTGTCTATACTTGATTACCAGCGCTGGATCACCAGCGCTGGATCCTCTACACCCGAGACAAAACGGGAGTACGGCCAGCGCTGCAAACAGGGAGTTGCAGCGCTGGTGGTGCCCTGCAGATGTGTACACCTCCTAAGTTGCAGCGCTGTAACTCCCTCACCAGCGCTGCAACTTTCTGATGTAGACAAGCCCTGAGTCTCTCAAAGATCCACTTGTACTGCACTGCTCACAGTAAGGTGTGCTAACTTGTATACAAATGGCCTATTCTTGTTTCCCTAACCTCTGTCTATTTGCATTTGTCCTTAGAGTGTGTGCTCCTCAGGGCAGAGGTCACCCTTCTGGAGCATTTGGAAAGGACCTACAGTATCCTGGGTACCCTCACCGATAAACAATAAAGTAGAACTGAAAGACATGAAACAAAATTATGGACTCAACTCATAATCAGTGCTGTTACAATCCATAACAAAATTTGGACCTATGGAATAAAGTATCTGATTTATCATTACAGTGAGCAAGGAAGGCAAAGCATCACAAGAGCTGGTAACAGTACAGAATGCTTTCTTTGCTCTCCAGCTGAGCCTGGCTCTTAAATTAATATATCCTCCTCTAGTTTTGTCCAAGGCTGAACAGTAGGGTGAACTGATTAAAACAGTTAGCACAGGGTATTGTGCTATGTAACTATGTTTCATGTACAAGGGAGCAGATTTACTTTCAGAACTAAAGTAACTTACTTTAATATTGCTTGCTATAGAAATCACAGACTCTTCTCCATCCCAAATGTTTCTGTTGGGGATTAAAAGGCCTGTTCTTTCTTTTACAATCATAACACTTGATTTAACAATAACATTGTTTCTGCTCATGAGATTAATAAATTATCCATTACTGATATTACAGCAGCACCTAGAGGCCCCAACTGAGACCAGCACTCCATTGTGTTAAGCACTATATACATACAAAGTGGGAGACAATTCCTGCCTCAAAGAGCTTACAATCAAAATACACAAGATGAGGGGAAACTGAGGCACAGAGTAGTATAGTGCCTAGTCCAAGGTCTCCCAGTTGGTCAGTGGCAGAGTCAGGAAAATAATGTTGGTCTGCTAACTAGTTCTGGGTCCCCTGCCTAGACCATGCTGCCTCACTACAGGAGAACAGACTTGAGCAATTTTCCCCCAGGACAGACTGGCAGAGACCCTGGAGCGGGGGCTGCCTTCCTCTGAAGCATAGGGCAGGGGTCACTAGCTGATTTGAACTAGGGTAAATGGTGGATTCTCTGTAACTTGTAATCTTTAAAACATGGTTTGAGGATTTCAGTAACTCAGCCAGAGAATCAGTGGGTGGGTGAGTGTCTGTGGCCTGCAATGTGCAAGAGGTCAGACTAGATCATCACAACCTTAAAGTCCATAATTTTGAATTTAACATTCCAATGTTTCACAGAGTTACTTGTACCATCAGCAAAGCAAATATTCAGACTTTTCTTTAGATAATAGGACTGTGTTATTGATCATCATGCAGATATCCTAATAATCATTTTCCAGCACTGCAGCACATTATACACCTCTACCCAGATATAACGCAACCCGATAGAATGCAGGCTCGTCTACAACACGGTAAAGCTCTGACATGCCGCTCTGAGCAGCATGTTAAGGGTGCCGGGCCAGGCTGGAGCCGATGGGTTCGATAAGGGGCAGAGGGTCTCAGGTGCGGTCAGGGGCTCTCCCGCCCAGGGCCTGGGAGGCAGGAGCTGTAGGAGGGCACTTTTGGGGGCCCCACAGTCCCAGAGTGGCCCTGGGGATCAGCGGGGGGCCAGGAGCAGCCCGCTCTGTTTCGCTTGCCCCAGCCCCAGCCATGTAGCTCGGGGGAGGGGATTTGGGGGAAGGGATTTCCCCCCTCCCCCCGCACTCACCAACAGTGGTGGAAGCGGAGCAGCCTGGCGCCAGCCCGCTCCACTCCGCCACCTCCAGTGGAGCTGGCTGGGGCTGGGCTGCTCCGCTTCCCGCCACAGGTGAGTACGAGAGGCATCCTTTCTCCAATCTCTCTGCACTCAGCTGCGGTGGGAAGTGGAGCACCACGGCTGGGAGGTGGCAGAGTGGAGCAGGCTGGGGCTGCATCGCTTCGCTTCCCACCACCGGTGAGTGCGGAGGGTGTTCTTTCCCCAACCTCCCCGCACTCACCAGCGGCAGGAAGTGGAGCAGCCCAGCCCCAGCCAGCTCCACTCTGCTAGCTCCCAGCCACGGAGCTCCACTTCCCACCGCAGGTGAGTGCAGGACCTTTCCCCAGCAGCCCCCCAGTAACACAGCTGGCGCCGGGGCAAGGAAAGCGGAGCGAGATGGGGCCGCATTGCTCCACTTCTCACTGCTGGTGAGTGCAGGAGGGGGCATCCTTTCCCCAAGCTCCCTGTACTCATTGATGGCGGGAAGCGGAGCGAAGCAGACTGGGGCTGGGCAGCTCTGCTTCCCACCGCTACCGGTGAGTGCCTGTCGGAGAGGCCGGATAAGGGTCGGAGGAGTCAGGGGACAGTGGGGTTGGGTAGGGGGTGGAGTCCTGGAGGTGATTAGGGATGGGGGTCTCTGGAGGGGGCAGTCAGGAAACAAGAAACGGAGGGAGGGGAGAAGAAGCAAGTTTGATATACCACCGTCTCACCTATAATGCGGTGAGATTTTTTGTCTCCCGAGGACCATGTTATATTGGGGTAAAGGTGTATTTGCACTGGTATGAAATTATTCTAGCAAGAGACCAGCTGGAGAGAAAAAGGAGACTACTAGAAACAGCTACCATAGATTGGTTGGTTGTGAATGATGCACACTGGGACCAGCTGATGTGATCAGATGCTTGATCTTTAAAGAAATATATCAAACTAAAGCAAAGCCAAATGCATTAGAGTAGAAAAACACAGTACACCCAACAACTTGGGAAAAACATGTTTATAATTTTAAAAAGTGACTTTCCTCTTTGCATCCATCGCTGTCGGTGTTTTGACTGCTATCTAAAGTCATCAGCTGTTTCAGGCCATGAGGTCTAGCTGATATCCAGGGCTAGATAAATTAAGAATTCATATAAATTCTAGCTCCCATGCTCTCCTAACCACAGACCCAGTCAGGAAGCAACATAGTAATGGTGTATTATCAAGTCAGATTGTTAAACTTAGGCAGCCCAATGAAATGAGCATTCAGTAACAAAGGGAAAATAGCCTGCTGTGTAATAGGAGAAAGAACACATTTCTTAGTATCCTCTTACAAAATTCCTGGTCCATTTTAGAGTTATTTAATTAAAGCAAAACTGTCTATTAAAATAGAGAGAGATGTAGAGAGAAATTCAAACATGCTCAAGGTACCAAACTTTACTGTTACATGGAAACTATCCCAGAGCACTTTTTGTAAAGAAAGCACAACTCTGGTTCTAGCTAGCAGGAATAACACTGTTACAGATGCAAGGAACTCCTTAGAAAAGAGAACACAATCTTAAGAAGGAGTTGTTCTATTTACACATCCATTCTTCTTTGTTGTGCATGTGAATATTTCTATATTAATATTTTGTGACATATCTATTTAATTAGAATCTTCTTTAGTGCCTCTCATCAGATATCAAACAGTTCATTCCTCAAAACCAGTGGAAACTAAGCAAGTATTAGCCCATACAGATGGGTAAGACAGACACAGAGCGTACGTCCATACCGAGATAAAGAACCTGCAGCATGGAGTCTCGGGTCTACATTGCAATTAAAAACACATTGCTGCCCTGTGCCAGCTGAGTCGGGTTCACAGGGCTCTGGCTGTGTGACTGTTTAATTGTGATGCAGATGTTCAGGCTCCAGCTGCAGCCCAGGTGCTAGGATTCTGCAAGATGGGAGGGTCCCGTAGCAGGGGCTGCAGCCCAGCATGAGCCCCAGCATCTACACTACAATTAAATAGCCCCACAGCCCAAGCCAGCCACAGGGTTTTTAACTGCATTGTAGACATACCCTGAAAGCCTGGGTCAGCTGATTCAGGTTCAGGGGCTCAGGCTGTGGGGCTAAAAATAGCAGTGTAGACATTCAAGATCAGGCTGGAGCCCAGGCTGTGAGACCCACCCCCTTATGGGGTCTTACAGCCTGGGCTCCAGCCTGACCCCAAACATCTACATTGCAATTTTACAGCCCCACAGCCCAAGCCCTGTGAGCCGGAGTCAGCCGATCCGGGCCAGCTGCGACCCTGCTGCTGGTCTTTTATTGCAGTGGAGACACACATACCCAAAAAGATTAGGTGTCTTGTCCAAGGTCACACAGTGAGTCAGTGTCAGACCTGTGGTAAGTACTCAGAATTCAGCATTGTACCTCAGAGACAGCATGGGACTAGGAGTCAGGACTCTTGAGTACTAACCCCAGCTGTACAACTGAATCACTGTGGGTGACCCTAGGCAAGGTATTCAACCTTCCTGCACATCTGTTCCTGGGCTGTAACAGGAAAGTGTTGATGCTTCATCCCTTCAAAATGCTTTATGTGCATTAACTTCAACACATCCTGTGAGGGAGTCAGCATTACAGAAATGCCTAGTAATATCATACAACTGCTTCAGCTCAGCCACCTCCTATTCCCTGTGCAATGCTCCCACCTCTCTAAGCCCCAGCGGCACAGGGAGCAGATACTGGTTTTACGGAATGGTGAGAAGCCACATAACAAGAGTGTGCCACACACCTACCCCCTCTTGACTCTATACATGGGGAAGATGCTCACAGGTATCCCACAGAGCAGCAGAACTTACTGGGAGCAGCAAGCGGGACTGCTCTCTCCTGGCCCCTTTCCAGCTGTCTTTGCTGCCAATGATCCCAGCTCCCTATTGCTCTTTGCAACCCCTACCTTCCATTTTCTGCTGCCCCTCCCCGCTTCTTTCTCTATGACGCCCCCGGCCTTGTCCACCCCATGTCCTCTCCCCCATTCCCCTTCAGCTCCAACTTCTGCCCCCTCCCTGTGCCCCCAAGACCTAGCCTGTATCCCCTGTGCCCTGACCCATACTGCTCTCTCTGTGTCCACACACCCCAGCCTCTATCCCATGGGCCCCTCTCCCTGTGCCCTCACTTTGGCCTGCATCCCCTGTGCCCCTCTCCTGGGGCCCCCACAACCTGGTCTGTATCCCCTGTGCCCTGACCCATACTGCTCTCTCTGTGTCCACACACCCCAGCCTCTATCCCATGGGCCCCTCTCCCTGTGCCCTCACTTTGGCCTGCATCCCCTGTGCCCCTCTCCCCGGGGCCCCACAACCTGGTCTGTATCCCCTGTGCCCCTCTCCCCGGGGCCCCACAACCTGGTCTGTATCCCCTGTGCCCCTCTCCCCGGGGCCCCACAACCTGGTCTGTATCCCCTGTGCCCTGACCCATACTGCTCTCTCTGTGTCCACACACCCCAGCCTCTATCCCATGGGCCCCTCTCCCTGTGCCCTCACTTTGGCCTGTATCCCCTGTGCCCCTCTCCCCGGGGCCCCACAACCTGGCCCGGCCCCTGTCCCTGGAGTCGACCCCCCATGGCCTAGCTGGCCTGTATCCTAGCCCCAGACCCCGCTTCCTGCACCCCCTTCCCAGCCTCCCCATAAGGCCCTTCCCCGGATCGCTCAGGCCCCGGGCCCTGCCCAGCCTCACCGCACTCGGCTCACGTCCCCCTTCTTGCAGCTGGTGAACAGGTCGCTGGTGTCCATGGCCGGGGCGAGGGGCGGCGGCGCCGCATTGGCTCTTCCTGCGGGGCCGGGACGGGACTGGCCAGGCCGGGGCAGGCGAGCGGCAGCGGATGTAAACACTGCGCCGGGCGGAGGGGCGCTGACACCGCGAAGCCCGGCCCCGCTCCCCGCCCCCGGCCCGCCCCGGCCCGGCGCTCGGGCGGAGCGAGGGGTCCGAGAACCAACGTCTCAACCCGGGGCGGGCGGTTCTAGAACGAAGTCGCTCTAGAACATGGCCGCGGAGGGGGGGGGTCCCCGCTTGGTCTAGACCGTGCGGTGCTGCAGCGAGCTCTAGAATGGGCTGGGGGCGTTCTGCTCAATGTAGTGCCCCACGGGAGAGGGCATCGCTCTGGAGCCCTTTATGTTGTACTGGAGCTAAAACAACATACCCGGCGTGGCTTCAGCCAGCTGTAAAGAACCACAGATGTTCTCGAAAATGGGGGAATGGATGGGTCTGCTCTAGTCCATGATGTGGTGTCTAGAACATGCTCTAGATTAGAACACTGAGCATCTTGGCTCTACTCGACCTCCACACAGTTGTCTGCTCATTGGTCTGGAACATGCCACACAGGCTCTCCAGGCAACATTCTAGATAGGGGTTCTGTGTAAATGCTCAGGAATGTGATGTTCCCAAAAGACTGTATTCAGTTTTCTCATGCTCTGTGCTCCTACAAGGCATATAGCTGCAGTCTGTATAAACCACAGCTATCCTGCTTCACTCAAAGTTGATCTTTCAGTACCCAAGATCTGACTTTGCTTTGACTATGCACAAAACTTGTACTCTCTTTAACCATACCAGTATTGTTAAAGCCATACAACTTCCCCTAGTGTGAACACCGTTATGTCAGTGTAAAAGTGATTATGTGGGTTTAACTTATTCCAGTATAAGAAGGGGAATAAATTAACCCAGGAGTAGGTCTACACTACAGAGCCTACACTGGCATAGCTAGGTTCCCAGAGCTATGCCAGAATAATCCTGTAGTGCAGACGCAGCCTACGAAGACAGAAGAGGTGAGTTTTTCCTTTAGTGTAGGAACACTACCTCCCTAACCTACTATAACTACATCAACGGAAGCATTCTTCCATCAACATAGCTGCATATACACTGGGGGTTAGGTCAACATAGCTTCAGCACCAGAGTTGTGTGTATTTTTCACACCCCTAACTGGTGTCACTATGTCAACATAACTTGTAAGTGTAGGCTAGGCCCTAGTATGAGTACATTTATATTGGTGTAACTGTGTCCATGCTAGAGGTTTTTCCAGTGCAACTATTACACCTGTGGGAATTCTGTGCTATTGTGTATGCACATAATTAATGAGCCGCACATATTTTTAATTTTTTTGCTCAGATAAAATCTTCTGCTGGAAAGTTGATGCAGTCTACCTTTTTCCCACCAGAGAGAGCTGTGGTGCTAGAACAGAGCAGCATCCCCAGCCAGACCCAGCAGAAAAAACTTCGACTGGAAAGTTGCTGCAATTCTGAGTTTTGCCCAACAGAAGGCGCTGTGGCAATAGAACAGAGTAGCAGCTACCAGACAGCTAGGGAAGAGAAAGATTTGCCTGTGGTGCCTTCTTCACAGCACCTGTCAGGCCAGGTCAGGAGACAGGGACTACTTGGAGACAGACAGCTTGGGTCTGCTGCAGGGTCAGATAGGAGTAGTGGGGGAAGAGAGACTGGGCCAGGGGCTGAATGGGCATGGAGGTGCAGGGCCACAGGGGGAAGCAGGTGCAGGGCCACATGGTGATGGGGGAGAATGTACAGGATCACATGGGGATGGGGGTGGCTGCGTGGGGGCACAGAGTCACATGGGGACTGGGGCAGGGGGTGCAGGGCTATATGGGGAAGGAGGGAGTGGGTGTCTGAGTGGGGCTGAAGGGACATATGGACAGGGGGTAAAAGACACATGGCGTGCAGGGACACATGGGGAGAGGGGCAGATGTGTCTGATTGAATGCGAGAGGCTAGGGGTCAGCAAGGGGGAAGCTCCCTAACAGTTCCTCCCCGCCCTCCAAAAAAAACTGTTCCATACTTTTCACACCTATACCCAACAACCCTCCAAATTCACACCCAGGATCCTTCCCAGCAATTATTTCCCTCTCCCTCAGCTCCTCCATTATCCCTTACTCCCCCAAGCATTTGCACTCCTTCTGAGGGGTGCGTGAAATACGCTTCTGTATTGTAGTTTAAATGAATTATTACTCAGAGTTCTGTATCAATATGACTAGTAAGAAATCTATTTGTCAAAAAACCTTTCTTGAATCTTTTTTTGTTGTCTGTATTGTTACAGACATACTCGCTGACAGGTATTTTGAAATAAATGACCAAAAATAATTGAAACTGGTGTGATTATATTGTGTTATTATGACAAATAAAATATGCAGAATTTTACAGAAATTGAAAATATTGCATGCAGATATTTATTTATTTATTTATTTATTGGCACAGAATTCCCCCAGGAGTAAACTATGTTGGTTAAAAAAAAATCACACTCCTAGTTGGCAGCTATAGTGGCATAAAATATGTGCCTGGACCAGGCCTTAGTCTCCAGTTTAGCTTTCCCTCCTCAGAGCACTTAGGCTGGCCAGTCTCCCTACATTTTAATTAAAGTCTTTTTCTCTGAGGGATCATAGTCTTTTAGTAAATTCCCTTAATGAACATACATTCATAGATAAGGCAATTATAGAGTCATAGAAATTAGAGACAGATAAGATCTAGGTACTCAAATACAACAGTGTGGGGGCCATATAAACATGTAGATAGGTTGGTCAGTTTATCCATCTCCAGCCAGTACAGGATCATTCTCTACAGTATACTTTCTAGTGCTTTGTCCTGTCCCATTCTGATGGATCATCCACCACTTCCCCTGTAAGATGCTCTTCCAGAATCTGTTAGATCTCATTAGTAGACATGTTTCATGATAGTCTACATTTTCCTTTGCTTATTTTAGTTCCATCACTCCTAGTTATAGCCTCTGGGCCTTTCTAAATTATTCCTTTAGCTCCCGGATGTTTTGAGCCTTCAGATATTTGCAGGTGAGTTTCTATTGTTTTTAGCCAAGCAATAAAGAATGTAACATACACGACATACGTACATGTGCAATATGTATGCACACAGAGATGTGACACACATGTTCAGATCCAGAATGATCTTCCCCTATGATTATGAACTGAAACTTTGGAAAACCACAGATGCAATGAAATTCTATGTTTTACAGTTTATGCCAGAAACTGAAAAATTCACTTGCCAGTGGTGAGTAGGAAACTTTCCCTGGTAAGTGGGATAGAATTTAAACTTTCATTTAAAAAAAAAAAGTATCTAGCCCTTATGATTTAGAACACTGGCTCTCAACCTTTCCAGGTTACTGTACTCTTTTCAGGAGTTTGATTTGTCTTGCCTACCCCTATGTTTCACCTCACTTAAAAACTACTTGCTTACAAAATCAGATCTAAAAATTAGGGCTGACAAGCGATTAAAAAAATTAATCGCAATTAATTGTGTGATTAAAAACATTGTGATTAATTGCGTGATTAATCTCACTGTTAAACAATAATAGAATACCATTTATTTAAATATTTTTGATGTTTTCTACATTTTCAAATACTGTATATTGATTTCAATTACAACAGAATACAAAGTGTACAGTGTTCACTTTATATTTATTTTTTATTACAAATATTTGCACTGTAAAAAACAAAAGCAATTGTATTTTTCAAATCACCTACTGCAAGTATTGTAATGCAATCTCTTTATCATGAAAGTTGAACTTACAAATGTAGAGTTATGTACAATAAAAACCTGCATTCAAAAATAAAACAGTGTAAAATGTTAGAGCCTACAAGTCCTTGTTCAGCCAATCGCTCAAACAAGTTTGTTTTTATTTGCAGGAGATAATACTGCCTGCTTCTTGTTTACAATGTCACTTGAAAGTGAGAATGGGCATTTGCATGGCACTGTTGTAGCCAGTGTGGTAAGATATTTACATGCCAGATGCACTACAGATTCACATGTCCCTTCATGCTTCAACCACTATTCCAGAAGACATGCATCCATGCTGATGATGGATTCTGCTTGATAACGATCCAAAGCAGGGTGGAGACCAAAGCATGTTCATTTTCGTCATCTGAGTCAGATGCCACCAGCATAAGGTTGATTTTCTTTTTGGTGGTTTGGGTTCTGTAATTTCTGCATCAGAGTGTTGCTCTTTTAAGATTTCTGAAAGCATGTTCTACGCCTCATCCATCTCAGATTTTGGAAGACACTTCAGATTCTTAAATTTTGGGTCTAGTGCTGTAGCTATCTTTAGAAATTTTACATTGGTATCTTCTTTGCATTTTGTCAAATTTGCAGTGGAAGTGTTCTTAAAACGAACAACATATGCTGTGTCATCATTCGAGACTGCTATAACATGAAATATATATATGCAGGTAAAATAGATCAGGAGACATACAATTCTTCCCCAAGGAGTTCAGTCATTAATGTAGTTAACACATTATTTTTTTAACTAGCATCATCAGCATGGAGGCATGTCCTCTGGAATGATGGCCAAAGCATGAAGAGGCATATGAATCTTTAGCGCAGTGGTTTTCAAACTGTGAGTCATGACCCAGTACCAGCCAGTGGGAGATGGTGGAGGCAGTACCTGCAAGCCAGAGCCATGTGGAGCCGCTTGTGTGCCTCCACCAAGCCGGACCTGCTGGTGGCTGCTTCCGGGGTGCAGCATAGTCCACAGTGCCAGGACAGGCAGGAAGCCTGCCTTAGCACCCCTGCTGCCCCACTGCCTGGGAGCTACCCGAGGTAAGCCCATGCCCCAATTCCCTACCCCAGTTCTGAGCCCCCCCTAAACCTGGATCCCCTTTCTGCACACCAAACCCCTCATCCCCAGTCCCACCCGAGCTTGCACCCCCAGACCAGAGCCCTGACCTCCTCCTGCACCCCAACCCCCTGCCTCAGGCCTGAGCCCCCACAAACCCAGAGCCCTTGTCCCTGCACCTCACCCTCTGCCCCAGCCCTGAGCCTCTCCCACACCCCAGACCCTTCATCTCCAGCTCTGTTGAGTCATGGGCATCAACAATTTTCTTCAGCTGAGTCACCAGAAAAAATGTTTGAAAACCACTGCTTTAGCGCATCTGGCACGTAAATATCTTGCAACACCAGCTACAAGAGTGCCATGCAAACACCTGTTCTCACTTTCAGGTGACATTGTAATTAAGAAGTGGGCAGCATTATCTCCCGTAAATTTAAAAAAACTTCTTTCTCTTAGCAATTGGCTGAACAAGAAGTAGGACTGAGTGGACTTGTAGGCTCTAAAGTTTTACACTGTTTTGTTTAAGTGCAGTTATGTAACCAAAAAACCCCTACATTTGTAAGTTGCACTTTCATGATAAAGAGATTGCACTACAGTACTTGTATGAGGTGAATTGAAAAATACTATTTCTTTTGTTTATCATTTTCACAGTGCAAATATTTGTAATAAAAAATAATATAAAGTGAACGCTGTGTATTCTGTGCCTTATTATTATTATGTGCTTTGTATTCTGTGTTTTAACTGAAATCAATATATTTGAAAATGAAGAAAAACATCCAAAATATTTAATAAATTTCAAATGGTATTCTATTCTTTAACAGTGCAATTAATCACAATTAAATTTTTAATTGCAATTAATTTTTTGTTAATTGCGTGAGTTAACTGTGATTAGTTGACAGCCCTACTAAAATACAAAAAGTCACAGCACATTATTGCTGAAAAAATGCTTATTTTTTCATTTTTATCATATAATTATAAAACAAATAAATTGGAATATAAATAATGTACTTAATATTTAAGTGTATAGTATGTAGAGCAGTATAAACAAGTCATTGTCTGTAAGAAATTTTAGTTTGTACTGACTTCACTAGTGCTTTTTATATAGCCTGATGTAAAAGTAGGCAAATATCTAAATGAGTTGATGTGCCCCCCGGAAGACCTCTGCGTACCCGCAGGGGTACATGTACCCCTGGTTGAGAACCACTGGTTTAGAAGAAAATCTTTCAAATGAGACCACGGAATTCTGTTTTCCTGAGTCTGCACACAGGCAGCTCCAGTGTCTCTGCTCCTGCTCATAACTTCGCAGGAAGCAACAGTTTGATGTTAACTCCTTTGTGGTGAATTTCAGTGCTCTGCTATTCAGATCAGTATGCAGCAAGGAAATTAATGAGAATTATGTTAATTTCACTCTGCAACTGCTACTTTACAAAGCCTAGAGCAGGATCAGACACTGAAGCTATTCATGAGAAAGGATGACCCAAAAACTAAAGGCTGAGGAAGGGCAGTGCCATATAGACTCTCTCTCTAAGGAATAATAGGCAGACAGCTAAAGGAACAATAGATTAGCAGAGACACTATGTACTTATTAGCAGTCAGGAAGCTGGAAGAGGGATAGTATAGTTATTCTTCCATCCCAGTAGATAGCAGGCTGGGAACATTGGTGGGGTTGAGAGAGCAGCACTTCCAGCCGTGGGGGAGGGGAAGGCTTTATCAGCCACCTATGAGCTGGAGACCCATACGAAAGATAGAGCCCCTCCATAGGATCCATGAACAGCACCCTGGTAGGAAGTGTGACACCTTCTCCCTTCCACCTGGTGGGGAGTAAATTGAATGGGCTCCTCACTAGAACATTTCCACAGATTGTGTTGATGTGTCCTATTTCCTTATCTTTTATCCTGGACTCTGCCTAGGAATGTTAGCCCTCTGGCTAATAGGTGCCTGATAAAAAAAAATTCAACCTGTACCTTCTGGCCAGTGAGACAGGGAGCCACAGAGACTTCTCCATTAGTCTTCTGACTCTGGAGATCCCGTTTGAAATCCTGAAATAAGTTTGGAAAGGAGTTTACAGGTTCATCCTAATCCCTGGTCCTGTAGATATCTGTACACACCATAAAAACCACCCCAACAACATACAAATATCAATCTTTACGTGAACAGGTTCAGGCCCCCTGTGATGCTGCAGCCAAAGCAGAAGTTGTATTGGCAGAACAGCGCAGGGGGGGTTGCTGAAGAGCTGCCTTTCTGCTCTGTAGTGGGCCTGGGCTCTACCTTTTGTGTTTGTCACTCCCACATCTTCTTCAAGTTAGTTTATAGCTGTGCTTGAAAAAGAGACCAGGTGGAGACATTGCAGCAGCATCTCTCAACTTCTGGTGGCTCAGGCTATGGTATTGAGGTGGCTGGAAGGGGTGAGCGAACACTATATTTTGACAAAGGAAAACAAAGAAGTAACCATTGTAAAGTTAGTTTATTTAGTGGAATGGTGAGAACACAGGAGAGCAGAGATGAAAGCTGCAATGCAAACCACCATCCAGTCTGTGCATTTGCTGCAGAAGATGATCATAATCCCCAGGAATACAGGCAGGGAAGGGGTTAATGTTACCAGCACCCAGAGATACACTGAAGTCAGACCTTCCAAGCCATGTGGCAGAGCAGACAGGAATATCCCTTTGCCTGGTAAAGGAATTATAGGATGAGAGGTGTTCCAGGCAAAGTTGTATGGACAGAACCATATATTTGTGTTTGAAGCATGAGAGTTAGACTGGATGGTCCAATAGGTATCTTCCCACTCTATCCCCTATAAGCCAAGCCTTGAATAAAAAGGATCAAAGAGCAGAAAGAGTGTACCTAGCTTTGAGGGTTAGTTAATGTAACAATCATTTCAGCTTAGAGGAATTGAGATATGGGTGGCTTTATTTTTTGTAAAGACAATGAGTGTATGTAAATGTCTGTGTGCAGATGCAAGAGAAGTCAGTTGAAGCTGGGGTGATCAAACATGGATTCTCACATCCTACTAAGTGTTCAGACACCCAGAAGGTATTATTATTGTGTTTAATAAATAAACAAATCACCGCCACAATCCTGCCCATTTAAGGGCCAACCCCAAGGGCTTCTCAGGGTGTGTCTACATTACAGACACCATACTGGCATAACTATATTGGCATAGCTCCACACAGGAGGTGCAGCCTACCCCAACAGTACTTTTTCTGTCAGTGTAGGGACACCACTTCCCCCAGCAAAGTCAGCTGTGTTGATAGAAACCCTCTTTTGTCAATATATCTGTGTCGCGGGGGGGGAGGATTTGTTGGCATAGCGATGTTGCTCACAGAGGGGTGTGGTGGTCTGGGTTTTTTACATCCCTGGCTGATGTAACCATGCCAATATAACTTTTCAGTGTAGACCAAGCCTAAGTTTTCTTCAGTCACAGCCTCAAACAAATACAAAGGGTGGCTTGCGGCAGCCAAGCCCAGCAGGAACGAGGAATTTGAGAACACTCACTGCTATCTAAGCTAGAGGCTATTGGCCCAGTTTTCAGTGGTGATGAGCACACACTGCTCCCACTGATGCCATGGGAGCTGAGGGTGCTCAGCACCTTTGAAAGTCAGGCCCATGAACCCTAACCCACTGTACAGGAGAAACTCTTGCTGCTGTATTGCGGGAACTTTGTCTGTGGACAGGGCACAGGTTATTGCCACAGAGTACAAGCAGCAAAGGGTAAAAAGGATCCATTGTTGCTCTCAAAATAATCATTCTAATAACTTCTATAATAATATCTCTACATTTTACGCAGCATTGTTCATCCAGAGGGTTCTCAAGGCAATTTACAACTATGATTGCTGGCTCGCTACTGGATACCTTCCCCACGCTCTAAACCTAGAGACGCAGCCTATAGCTATGACAAGTCTTAGCATACATCTTGATCCATTTGGTTTCATCTCTAGCTTAAACAACATGGTGGCCACAGGTCCCATTCCAGATACCCCTGGGCTACATTTGGCTAGCAGTCTGTACTTTGACCCCACCAAATTAGATTTCACCCCACCAAACATACAGGCTGTAGCTCATTATGTTTCTGGATAGCCATTCTTCTTTCTTCCTTCCTACTTACCCATCACTCCAGTCAAGCACCACCTCACATCTTTTCTTCATGTATGCTGTTCACCACCAGAGACGGCTATTTTAAAAACCTCCTTTATTTGCATGCAGATGCATCTCATTGATGGGTATGTGTCCTGTGGTGTACTGCAACATCTATTGCTGTCTATAGATCTCAGCTCAGAATTCTGCACCGTGACCCCAGAGAACAATACATCAACTCCCTGTTGTTGCTTTGCAGAGGTAAAGCAGGGGTGTGCTTACATAGCATTTGTCTCACTTCACCTCATACCGAACCCTCTGACCACAAGTGATTTCAACAGCTACAGAATATCAATAAGATGTGAGTGGTTATCAGTTGAATGTACTAATAAAAATCACAGGAAAAATGAGCATTCACAGTTAAGAGAAAACGGTCCTTTTTATTTATTTAACCTATAACTACCAGAAGCCATCAGGTGTCAGTGTAACCTAATACATGGCAGACAGGACTACAAAGAAACCTTACTGAATGTGAAGTAAGTTTTTGAACTGTCAGCTTATCCTCTGTCCAGTTTGGTGCCCAACACTGAGGGTTTATGTTAAAAATAAAAGTGTGACAAAATAATATGAACAGAAAAGTTTCCAGGATTTAAACAAATAATTAAAAAAACAAATGCATTCTTTTCTTCCTTTAAACCTCCCTTTGCAGCATTAGAAACCCAAAACACAAGACCCAGAGTAAAACTGACTAGGAGTACGAATACACTTCCAAACCCTGCACATGGATGTCAATAAGAGCTCTTTGCTCATGGAAGGATTGCAGGATCAGGGCCATGCAGTGTAATTAATGCATGAAGTTTCACTCTCCCAAGATCAGCCAAATGCAAATAGTAAATTAAGTGGGGAAGGTAGATTTTAAAAATGTCTCAGTTTTAATAGTAAAATGCTATTAGCCACAAGGCTTTTGGAGACAAGCTGGGATTACATAGCCAAGCCACACCTTCTCTGAGACGCTTCCAAAGCAAGTGATCTGGCCACTGTGACAGACATCCAAAGACCAATCTAGACGTTTGGAGAGCTCCTGAACCTCAGAATTTGCCTCCTGACATACAATCATGGTCAGGGCCGGCACTACTTTAGGCAGCCTAGGCAATCACCTAGGGCGCCAGAATAATTGGTGGGCGGCATTTTGCCGGAGGGAGCGGCAGGCAGCTCCGGTGGAGCTGCCGCAGTGGTGCCTGCGGAGGGTCCATTGGTCCACGGCTCCGGTGGAGCTACCGCAGTCGTGCCTGCGGAGGGTCCATTGGTCCACGGCTCCGGTGGAGCTACCGCAGTCGTGCCTGCGGCAGCCCCACCAGAGCCGCGGGACCAGCGCACGGGGCGGCGAAATTGTTGTCCGCCTAGGGCGCTCAAATCCCTAGCGCTCGTCCTGATCATGGTGCTACCCTAACCATAAGGAACTGGAGTAGCAAGCCATTAAAGCTTGGTAGCTGGCAGCTTTCAGAGCTAGAGTCAGGTTTTTTGCTGCCCCAAGCAAAAAGCATTTTGGCTGCCTCCATCCCGGCCCTGGTCTCCCCCACACCCCCCTGTCACCCCACCCCTGGGCTCTCCCCCCGCACACACCCCATGCTGCCCCAGCTCTGGGCTCCCCCCTTTCCCTCCACCAGTGCCTCCCCACCCATACACCCCCTGCCGCCCCAGCCCTGGGCTTTCCCACCCCGCCCCCTCCTTCTGCCCCAGCCCTAGGTCACTGGTAACTTTCTCCCAGGGCAGGTCATTCAGCAGGAATTTGGATGTGCACAGAACACAGACAGGATTGGTTCCCATATGGTTACAGATCTGCAGTAAAGTGAAACAATTTTTAACTTGTGTGATTGGAAGATATCTGGATGCATATCATAAGACTGTCCTCCATAAATGAGGAAAAGTTGAGGTGCCTTTATTATTCTTTTGTTCCACTCTTTGTTTCTATGGGGAATTTGCCAATGCAATATCACTGTCTTCCTTTGAAACAAATAAAACTTAAAAAAAAAAAGTTGAAAATAGCAATTCCAGTCCTAAAAACCACTGGGAAGCATTTCTTGCTCAATTTTATCCTATTTTTCCTACAGCAAATTACAGTGGATCATTATATTTGATTTGGGAGAAATGAAGTAACAGCTGCTCAAATGGACCTTGAGCACTCCTGAATTTTGAGGTGTTCAAATCTGGAAGGCAGGTGCTAGATTCCCTTTCTGAATATTAGCTAAATCTGGAAAGGAAAAGTCAATTTCTGCTTCCGTGGCTCAGAAAAGGAAATCCTCCTACATGCCTGGTACCGTATCTAAAGCTGCCCAGGTTCAGTAGAGACTCCCCTCCCTTACTTTTCATTTTAAATTCTAGTGGAATCCACATATCTCCCTTGCTAGGCTTCAGACAGAGAGGGGCACTGTCCATTTAGTCCCCCCAATTCCTTCTTTGGGGGCTGCAAGGTGAGGTCACACCAGTATACCTAATCCAGTCTGGGGATGTCTTCTGAAGGGAATATCTGGGCCAAAGCCTTCTACTCCTTGGGCACACTTGTTCCCCATTCACAGTGCCACCCCGCTCTAGCAGTGAGCTGTCTATTCACAGCAAGCATGAGGTTTCAGCTACCATACTCCCTCCCCCTCCCTTTCCTGTTCATAGCAGCCAAAGTAATGCTGGGAAATGTAGTTCTTTCCCTGTTCCAGGGCTGGCTCTATAGGCAAAGAGCTAACCAAGGAACTACAGCTTTGTTAGTCCTCAGCTCCCAGGCTGGATCCCTGCCAGCTGCCGCCCCTGCAAATGGGCTGCCCCAAGCACCTGCTTGCTTTGCCGGTGCCTAGAGCCGCTCCTGGCTACAGCTGCTAATTAATAAGCCTTGGTGACAAACCTTTAACAATTTAAAGTTTGGTGGCTCCCTGCCATCTCAACAAATGCTGACTTATGTCAGTTGGGCTTAAGTATTAGCTGATCAGTTCTCTGCTGTCTCTGTACATAGTGAGAGGATATGAAACAACAGTGGCAAAGCAGCCCAGCACTGAAGGAACGAGTGAGGGAAACCAAAACGGAAAAATGTATTTTGTGTGGGTGTCCTACACCATGTTTGATTTAATATGATTTTATTTTTTATAGTAGCTACTGAATATTAAACATATTTAATGAGGATTAGTAGCTATATTATTAACATTATACTGTGGGGCTGCTTAAAGGCCACAGGCAGGTTGGCCCCATTCTGCTAGGTGCAGTATAAACACATAATTTAACTCAATGTTTTATTTATTCACCATACGTCTTACATTTTATATAGCATCTCTTCATCCTGAAGAACCTCAAAGCATTTTCAACATAGTGGTTCTTGATTCCACAACATTGACTAATTATAGTCCTGCATTATTCAATTCAGTTGATTTGGGAGTCAGTTTGTATGGAAGATGCTATGCAAAAATTAATCTGTATTAACAATCTCATTTACATCTTCACTTTCAGCACTCAGATATCAGTGAGGAGCATCCTACAGACATAGATAGATTTGAATTACAAGTGAACAGCTAATCCTCATTAAATACATTTGACTCTTTTTGTACAGTTATTCCCTTAAAGACCAAACTTTAATAGCATCTTGCCGCAGGCAGCCAGCCAGCCTGAAAATGGAGATATGCAAAACAGGGTGAAGAGGGGAATTTCTTATGTATTTATTTTGGACCCAGGTCCATGAAACAATGAGGAGGAAAAAAAGGGACAAAACATTTCAAATTAAAGAGCAGTAATTTTGAGCATCATGATTTAGGCAGGGCTGGGAGCACAGTTATGAATATTCAAGTTCATTTTATCACATCCTCAGGGAGCTGGGGCCTTAAGGTTTGCCCAAGGCAAGCCTGAGAAGCGCTCATATGGGCACTTGGGCTTGATTCTGACCTCACACTGACTTTTATACTAGTTTAAATGCAATAACGTCAGTGGAATTACTCATGCTTTATACCGATGTGAGTGAGACTAGAATCTTCTCCCTTGAAACAGATCTGGTACGGTCCCAAATGGAAGGGGGAAGTTTTCAATCTCTGGATCTTATTTTCCTTCATTAAGATGTCCTAGCTGTTCTGTATGTTCATCTCACGAGATCAACCCACAGCTGGAGGCCACAACCATGGAAAATGGGATAGGAGCAGAAAAGGCCTCCTACTCTAAGATTTAGACAAGGGATCTTTTGCTGATGTGACCTCCCAAGATGCCAGAAGGTAGGCAATTGTCCTTTTCAGATGAATTCCCACCCCACACTGAAGTACCAGCAGAGGCCCTGCAGTGCAGCACTGAATTCTCTGCAATCATCCAGCCAAACCAGGCTAGATTAAAGTGCTCAAACTTTTCAGGTTCAACATCGTGCTTGTGGAACCAAAAAGGGATTTGGGGGGTATTAGGCAGAGGTGAGAGCTCACAGGAAAATGTTTTCATCTGAACAACACAGCAGCCCGTCTCATCAGAAGCTAAAGCAAGGGCACCAGAGAATATCTGATCTTCATACAGAACTTTCTGCCCAGAACTTCAACTGAATCTTCACTTCCCAGATCCAGAACAAGGCCCAGATTTTCCTATTGCACCTGCTGGGACAGATTCTGATTCCAGCTCCAGGAGCCAGTGAGGTCAGGGTCTGGCCTGCCATCTCCCTGCTGGGCACCCAGTGTGAGTTGACTCCCCAGTCACTTGGAGTCCACCTTAGCCTCATCATTTTATTTCTCACACCTAGCCATTCTCAGCCGCTACCAGAGAGCTAAGTAAGTGCATTTAAAAGTGATGAAAAAAGCATTGGCGCTACTGATAGCAAAAGACACATACACATACACACCCCAGCGCCCCACCCGCCTCCCTCCACTCCCAGTGAGCCTTCTTGCTCCAGGATTCGGATGCAGCCTCAGGACCATGACAAGAAAGAGTAGCTCTGTCCCAAGCCATATAAGAGGTTCCTGAGAAGCTGCCCCTCACCTCACAGTCCTTAAGTCAAGATAGGACAGACATATATTTAAGCTGTTTCTCTTTTTAAAGATGTGTATCTTCTTCAAATACATCTGCGTCCTCACTCGCCCGCTTGGTGATCAGGACATCCCAGCCGTCGGGGCCGTTGATGGCACCTCCGCCATTCACACTGGTCTTCTTCTCCTGCATCTCCGACTGGCTGTCACTGGCCACATCCAAAGTGGGGTTGTCATGGCAGCCGTTCTCCACAAAGCGCAGCTCCTCGCCGTGTGACTGGAAGGGGGAGGAGGAGGCGGCAGGATGGGACACACAAACTGAGAAAAGCTCCTGATGCTGTAGAGGCGCAAGGCCAGGGCCAGATCTTGCTCCTGTTCATGTTAATGGAGATTTTTGCCATTGTTTTCATGGGAACAGGACTGGGTGGAGTTTATTCATGGCTCCATGTGAAGGTCAACTGGCCCTCGTGGTGGAAAGGAGGTGGCACATGCCAGGAGCCCAAAGGCTGCACCTATTCTATATAAAATGGAGCCACCTGAAGTCATAACTTTAAAATCAAGGGGTAAAGTATGGTGGATAACATTGTTGCCAGCATGCAATGCACTCTGGCTGCTTGAACCAAGATGGATCATGGCATGCTGGGATCTGCAGGCAGCATCTCCATATTAAAGATGGAGGTGACTGCTCTGAAGAACTCTTTGAGCTGGATCTGGCCCACTGCAGGCTACGCTTCATGCTATTGGGTTAGATCAAATAAGGGAACACTATCAGGGTCCCAAATTCTAATCTGGACACGGCCATTGACCCACAGTGATCTGGCCCAGGTGCTTCTACCAAACTCACCTGGGAAGGTGGACATGGAGAAGGAACATGTCCCCTGCCCACCCAGCCACCCCACTCCTTCCATCCTGAGGGATAAGAGCCAAGTCCAGATGTCTTCCCCCACCCTCCATGTACTCACCATGTTCTTCATCTTGGGCAGGCGCCTCTGCCAGCAATTGTAGATAAGCCCCATGATGATGATGATGGCACAGATGGAACCGATGATGACCAGCACCACAAAGAGTTTCCCATAGTCGCTGCGAGTCTGGCTGGGCCGTGACTGGCAGCTTGTGGTGGTTGAGTAGTTCTGGATGCCAATCTAAAATTCACCGAAAAGAAAGGCATGCTCAACCATTTGGAGATTAATGGAGCTGCAGTCACTGTCCTGTGCAGAATCCCAGTGCTCTGGCAGTGTGCACAGGCTAACTGTGACCAACAGGAACAAGAGCTAGACTGGTGGGATCCGCTCTGGGATTGTGCTGCACAGTTGGAAGCCCATCTCAGTCTAATACTATCTACAAATCTTCCACGAGGCCATGACATTTTCCTTCTCGGGAGAGACAGTGGGAAGAAACCAGCACACCAGGTGTTAATCCCGGCTCTGGGCTCACACAGGTGTGCAGAGTGGGGTAGCAAGGCAGGGGCTGTGGCTCAGGGCCAGTCAGAGGGAGGAATGCTCTAGAAACAGCTACCTAGTGGGCAAAGGGGAGGACAGCCTGTGGGGGAGGCAGAACTACTCATTCAGCTGAGTGTAACTTGGGGTGGGGCATTACATTACAAACCTGCTGTTTCTTTTGCTCTAACTTGGGCTCACAGGAGTGCAGGAATAAAGTTGTGGATAAAAACCTCCTTCGATGGAAGACTGGCATTCTGTTCCTACACGAATGACCCACTCCATCAGCTTCCACTTGGGATACTGAATATTCTAGAGGCCAGTCAGACATATGGGGTATCTAAACTATGGCTGGGAGCGAGCCTCCCATCCCAGGCAGACAGACTTGTGCTAGCAGCACTCCAGCTAGCATGCTAAAAATAGCAGTGTGGAAGGTGTGGCTCAGGGGGAGACTTGTGCAAGCCCACCCAACTCTGCCTACCCAGGCTGGGAGGCTTGCTCCCCACTGCAGTGTAGACACACCCATGAAGTGTTCACAGAAATGATCTTAGCACATTAACAAACACTCACTTCAATCCACAAAACTCCTTGGTGGCAGGTAAGGCCCCACTTTACAAGGGAGAAACCCAGGCTAAGGGTCTTGCCCACAGTCACAATGGCAGGTCAGTGTCATAGTTAGGATTAGAACATAGGATTTCCAAACTCCCTGTCCTGTGATCACTCCCCCAGGCCACATACTCCAGACAAGCATGATACCAAAACTTTAAAAAACAAAACAAAACTTTGCCTGCTAGAAATGGGATGTCAGCAAACAAAGCTGAAAATTGCTGATTGGTCTCAGTGACTTGGCAGATTTCAGAAAGGTTATGTATCAGTTCAATAGTATATATGAAGAGTGTAAGAGAATATTCTCCCTCTTTCTTCCAAGCTTATGATTACACAATGTCTCTGTGATAAAGAGTCTGTTTCATTACTGATACGGCTGGAGAAAGAATTCCAGGTGCTTAGCTAGAATATAGGTTGTAGGATCTCTGCAGGTAGTTTATTGTTCTTTCAAACAACACCAAGCGAGCCTTGAAGTCTCCTCCAATGTTTTCTATGGAAAGGCCACTTCAGGGTGCTGGTACCTTATTTACACAATTTCAGCAATGCCCCTTGTAGGGCTTTTAGCACTTTCTCTGGTGTAAGCCAATCAATACCACACTGAGCACTTAATTTGCTTTGTCTAGCTGCACTGGGTTGTTAGGTTAGGAGAAGGCATGCATCTGCCAACACATTCTGGTCTGACCCACTTACACTGGAGTAATTCCACTGAAGTCAGTATAGTTCCACCAGTGTAAGTGAGAACAGAATCAGGCTCTTAACGCCTTCAAGTCCAACAAGCTAAAGGGGCAGTTTCAAAGCAAATAGACTAGTTTGCCTTCTCCCAGGCTCCTCATCCAGGGCACCAAGGTTCTTAGAGGAATGTTTGGTGAGTAACTGTAGTCTGCTATGGAATTCGAATAGTGCTGTCAATGAGAGAAATGGAGTACAGTAACTCCTCACTTAAAGTCATCCCAGTTAAGGTTGTTTCGTTGTTATGTTGTTGATCAGTTAGGGAACATGCTCGTTTAAAGTTGTGCAATGCTCCCTTCTAACGTCATTTGGCAGCCGCCTGCTTTGTCTACTGCTTGCAGAAAGAGCAGCCCATTGCAGCTAGCTGGTGGGGGCTTGGAACCAGGGTGGACCGGCAGCCCCCATCAGCTCCCCGCTCCCCTAAGTTCCCTGTGCAGCAGCTGCCTGCAGTTCAGCTGTGTCCCTATCCCCACTGCCATGTGCTGCTCCTGCCCTCTGCCTTGGAGCTGCTCCCTGAGACTCCTGCTTGTTGTGGGGGGGCGGGGGGGAGGGAAGAAAGAGGGGGGCTAATGTCAGGGTGTCACCCTCCCCCCTGCTCCTGCACCCCGCTTACTCCATCTTCTATAGAGCAGGGGGGACACACCCGTCTCAGCAAGCTGATCTAAGGCAGTGTACTTAAAGGGAAAATGCGCCTCTCTCTCTCTCACACATATGGTGTGTGTTTCTGTCTGTGATGTCTCCCCTCCCTCCATTCCTGCTGCCTTGTAGAGTGAGAGAGTTAACCCTTGAGAGCTCAGCCAATTGCTAGTTCATCATTTAGCAGTAAGGGAAATATCCCATCCTTTGATTCCTCCACCTCATCCAAGCTCACAATCATCATCACTGTGTACCAGTATTAAATTTCGTGTGTGTGTGTGTGTGTGTGTGTGTGTGTGTGTATGCTTAATATCGTTTCGCTTAAAGTCGCATTTTTCAGGAACATAACTACAATGTTACGTGAGGAGTTACTGTACTGAAGGCTGTGATGTCAGAGGGGACTGAAAAGCAAACTTGAACACTGGGGGGAGGGAAGACACAGCCACCTGCATTCATCAAGTGTCCCCCTCTCTGGAGCAAATCTAAGGTTCAGCTCTTCAGTATGGTCTCAGTAACACAGGGAACATGATGACAGGCAAAAACAATTAAAAATACTTCCCTAGGAAACAGAGGGCTGAGTAACCCATTCTGCCCAGTGTGGGAACTCACCCGGACTGTTCAGCAGAGGCTAAGCAACTACAGGCAAGAAGAGCTCAAAGTGAACAATGCGATGAGCTGGACAGACCTCAGGTCTCATCTTTCTATAAAAACATCCTACAGATAAAATCTGCAACCCATCCTGGCAGATGGTGGTGTGGGGAGCAGAGAAGGGATTGGTCTATGCAGGATCCACAGAGTGTGGACAGCAACTTCAAAGAAGCCTTCCAGAGACAGCAGATGACCCCGTAGCCAGTCACTCTTAATGGGAACTGACATCTGATCATTCTGCAGTCATCAGAGAGGGAATAGGGAGTTCTGCCAATTTGCTTATGAAGGGTTCAGAGCCCCCTTAGACTGAAGCATGATCCCATTTTAATTACACTGACTGCCTTCAGCCTGTAGGTTAAGCAGACAGGTTCTTACCTCGGCTAAGCTCCTCTGAACATACCCCAGTGCCATCAGGACATCTTTTGTAGGGATGACACCTGGTGAGAGGAAAAGAACCAGACAGAAGTGGTCAGCCCTACATGCTCTGCTTTGGCTCACACATTCAGCACATCAGCACTCCCTGGGAATTCCAGGGCAGGATGTGGAGGAGAAGGAGACACACATTTTATTACTTTACAAACTATTTAATGAGGTAAAAGCAATGTTTGGCCAGGAATTCGGGGTGCATGCAAGTGCAACTGAAAGTGTGGAATAACTGGAATCCAAAAATAATGGGGCTAAGCACTGTGCTACTCACACATCCCTCCGCCAATGCATTTCAGCCCCGACTTGCAGCACTTGCTACTCCTGAGTTGCTCACACAGCTCTGCCAATACACCTCTCTCCTGACCTAGAGAATTCTTAAGGACATGTGTTGTGCTCTGCAGGGATCCCTAGCAAGGCAGCCTACCAGGCATGACACAATTAACTGTCAGGAGGCATATTGCAACAACTTTGTTCCTGGCAGAAAGAAATCTGCAAAAGCCTCCCTGCTAGGGAGTCACTAGCCATCACTGAGTGGCCCCCAAGTGGCTTCCTTCCCACACAGCTCACAGGATACTCTCCAAGCTGGCAAGCCAGAAAAGCATGACCTGTCAGTAGGATTTAGAGGCCAAGGAGAATTTGTCCCTCTCCAAGTGCCTCTCCAGTTCGGTCCAGCAACAGAGAGGAAACCTAACAAGAGCCTCATTCTTCACAGCAGAAAATGATTTAGTCCTTGACGATTCCAGGGCTCCTAACTGGGCACAGAACTCCATTTCTGACAGTTGCCCCAGCCTAGCTGTGCTGCTAGCATTACACAGCCCAGCTTCTCATCCCCAAGGGGATCTCCTCCAATAGAAAGAAAGGTTGACATTAGGGTCTCATGTGCTTACAAGAGTCTTTTTAATGGTACATGGCATAGTCCACAGTGCTGGGAGAAAGATACTAATTTAAACAAGCACATAGAAGATACCCCTTAAATGTCAACATTATTTCCCAACAACTGTGCTGCATTTTATAATATTACTTCTTACTTGCCCTGTATGAAATAACACAGTTATAGGGCCTTCCTCATCGAGCCTATACTCTAAACAGACTACAGAAGCAGTACAGAACAGAGACAGTCCCAGATGATCAGAGTGTTCCCATTGGGACTGCTTTTCAATGGACATGCAATAGTTCTTCTAACCCTCACTGGGTAGCATTGGCAGGCTCTGCAGATCTGAACAAAAAGCAGACGATTTCACCTTCTGCAGCAGAAGAGGGAGGGAGGCACAGAGGCAAGCCTGGGAAAAAATGCACAAAGATGAATGTATGCAAGGATAAAAAGGGAGGGGGTGAAGCAGGAGGCCCTGGAGGAGTGAAGGGAGGAGAAAGATGAGAGCAGAGCTTTGCAGAGTCTTGAAGGTCAGGAGGAGAACCTGGAATCTGATGTGACTGTCAAGAGGGAAAACCACGGCAGGAATGTACGGGGGGGGAGGGGACATGGTGTATGGGGGGACAGAGGCTTATACTCTATGTACACACCGACAAGCCTGCAATCACCAGGTATAGCTAACAGAGGCAGCATTGTACTGTATAGCAAGAGGGATTATGTCACTATAACCAGAAGAAAAATTGGGGGTAACAAGGCAGAGAAAACTCCTTCCAGCATCACTGGAAATCTCCACTGGAAAACAATCTTGAAGCCAGATACACCCCTTGCCAGTTCTCCCACCACCACTCCATTTTTCTACCAACACCCACCTTGCTCCCCTGTCAAGGTCATTAGCAGGTGCTTGTCATTCTCATTGGGTTTGCTCAGAGAGATCAGCCACTGGGCCTGCAGTCCATCTGTCTGCCTGGAGAAGGCATCCTCCACCAGAGCCAGCAGCTGGGGACCCTTCTCCAGCCGAAACTCCTCCTGCAATAAGGAACATTCAAGAGCATCTTACCCAACTTCATGGCAAAGTAGAACCAGTGGAGTGGAAAAACAGGGACAAATGCAGACTTGGTGTAAATGAGTGCAATGCCACTGACTTCAATGGAGTTATACCTGTTTACAGCAGGGCTGAATGGGGCTGTGGTAGGATTATTCTGTGTCTGGTGGGAAAGGAACCATATAGGCTTGAGAGATGGCTTAAATGTATGTGTAAATTAAGTCAATTGAGCACTTCTGAAAGCAGCTGGCAGTAACCACAATGCAAACCATCAGTGTGCTTGTTCCACGTCCAGATCTGCAGAGGCTCTTCAGTCAAAAATCACAGCGTCTCCTTTCAGTCCAGTCCTGGCCCACATAGTTGTGCTGAAGCACCTCAGTCCTAACCTGTACCCTCACTTTGAGTTTCTCTTTGTAGCATCCTCCAGTCTCAACTGAGCCCCTCCCTGCAGCAGGCAGCAATCCCAGAATCACTCCCATGTGCAGAGCAGTTTTCTTAGCCTAAAGTAAAATTGTTTCAGAAGCCAAGAAAAAGTGCCAGATCTGAAGGGAAGGCCTCAATTCTCCCAGCACCCGGCACCGGGTCGGGGGGGCCCAGCTCTGCCTGACATGTGCCATTGCCTGGCAGCTCCTCTGCCACTTTCCCATTCCTGTGTTTCTATTCTTGTCTGCAGCTGCCATGCCAACTCAAAGGCCACCCGGATGATTAATAAATGCTGGCGCTCCTGGTTGCCATGGCAATCCCAAGTGCTCAGGGCAGGCACAGGCCTGAGCAGTGAATGGCCTAATTGGAAAAGACACCTAGGACTCAGGCCTGAATCACAAGAGCCCATCAGTGCCATGTCTCATCAGGCGAGGGTTATGGATTTCAGCTGAGGGAGCGTATGCAGCCAGTCAGGAGAGGCATGGGAAGAGGGCACGGGTGGGAAACTGCTCCACAACTTTACCGCAGGGGCCTCCTGCTCAGAATCACACACAGGGGCCATGCAGCCATTACTGGCCTAGTGATCGACTCTCCGCATTGTGACGCAACCACCACCTATGGCTCAGCAGGGGCCTGTGGATGCTGAAGGGAGGGGTAGCATGCTCAGCCTGAAAAGAATGAAGGTGGGGTGAGTAGGGGGGATAGAATATTTGAAGTAACAGAAGCAAATGAGACAGAAGAGGCCCTGACAGCAATTCTCCTTGGCTGAAGATAGAAGCCATCATGACATAGTTTTAATCCAGCAAAAGGATAACTCGCAGTGTAGGTTCAAACAGCCTGTGAATGGAGGAAGGGCCCTGAATGGACACGCTTTATTGTTAGGTCCAATCCCGCAGTCCTTACTCAGGCAAAACTCCCACAGACATCATTGAGAATTTTGCCCAAATAGAGTCTGGGCACTTAGAATCCATTAGAAAGATAAATGGACCAAGCCAACTTGGGTTTACACTGGAGATCTTGGTAAGAGCGTGTTTGTGGTAACAGATACAGAATCCTAGGGCCCAATCTTGCAAGGTGCTGAGAGGTGCCCATTGACGCTCAGCACGTCATAGCATCAGGCCCTTACAACCAAACAGAAATATCTGCATGTTTTTTCTGAACTAATTTAAATAAATCAATAAATTGCTTAAAAATGCAAACATACTCTCCTGCAGCATTGAAAACCCAAACAAAACCCAGCAGGGGCCTAGTGTACAGGAGCCAGAAGCAAAACTGATGCACTCAGGGAAGCCAGCCTGTGTACTTTCACTGTCCAACCTGAATGAAGTTCAACAGACAGTAAACAAACTGCATCAACTGTGATGGCCGGGGAGGAGGGAATTTGACTTAAACAACAAAAATCCTTTCAGTTTCAATCATATAAAACAATAATACAACACAGGGAAGAGAAACACTTGTGTTAAATATTTAAGTTGACAGGTGTCCCTTTGAATAAGGTTGAGGACTGCATAAACCACTTATTTTGAATATTTGTTTTGAAACATGAAGTCAAGTAGAAAAACAGTCCAGTCCTGCCTGCCCAAGGGCGGCATCTATGTTTGGCAAGGGAATAGTGGAGGATTACACCTCCAGTTCCCTGCACTTTTGCTTTCACTTTTTATCTCCCTCCAATGGTTAAAACTCAATGATGGCAAATGGCAACAGGAAGAGATGAGAGCTATTACGTACAGCAAAATTGCACTTGTGTAGTACACAGATGAAATGGGAGAGAGAGGGATAATGACCAAGGTGGATAGGAAATGAGCCATCACAAGCTTATTTTCAAGCGCTGATGTTCTGAACTGTAAATGTTAGTTGTGACAGAAGCACTTAAAATGGTATGAAGGACAAACAGTTCTGTTTGAAGGGGCAATGCTAACGTCAGGAGGCTTACTGAAAGGAACATATTTCTTAAACCCCTTTAGAAAGTGATCATCATTCAATCTATATATTTATTGTTTCTAAAACAAATTCTTCAGGGTCTCATTTTCTCTTTTTAAAAAAAAAGACCAATCTGCACAGATCAGTGCTCAAGAGCAATCCTGTAAGAACAAAAACAGCACAGTTAGTCCAGTGCAGAGGCCTATGATAAAAAAAACAGATATGGAAAGAGAAGAAAATATTTAATCAGAGAAACATTGTTTCAAATTTCTAAAGTAATCATGTATTTTAAAAATCAGTTTAAAAATCACAAAAGACAATCTGACCCTGTCCCCTTGATAATTGGTCTTTAAGGGTTTGATAAACGGCCCATGGGAGGTTCCAAAGGTAAATGGGCCCTTTTACCAGACATACACAAGGGGCTTTGGGTTCATCAATTAACTGCAGCTTTCAGGGACTGATGGGTGAGTGTTGGATTAGCAGAGCACTTCTGGTTAACAGACACTGGAAAGCAAACAAGATAAAGGGGGAGGTGAGGTGGACAAGAGCAGAGGCACTTAAGGAAGATTTAGTGACAGCCTGAACCAGTTTACTCTGGAAACAATGAGTCTTTATGTGCAGAATCATCAGAGAAACCTGAGCAGAGACATCAGACCCCAAAAGTGAGGAAAGGAAAAAAGTCTGGGTCTTAGGATCAGACCCCAAATTTACCGCTTCATTGCATGACTAGGGAATGCAGTGTTACAGGTACTGTCCTGCAGATGAGATGGGGAAAAGGCTCCTTCCCATCTGGTGGTCATCCAGGTGGAAATTAAAGATCCCAAACCTGGTGCTTTAGGCCATTTTCCTATGCGCAGTAAAATAGATTCTGATCTCTCAGGCTGTATTGGAGCTACTGCTAAGCTAAGAACAGATGCTGTGCTTGCTTCCACAGTGACTGCACTGCCAGCACAGAACCCAGTACAGCAAACTGGTTTAGAAGGTATGAGTGTGAAAGAGAAATATGAGCTAGTAGTTTGAGTACTGGACTTCTACCCAGGAATTATGGTGATATAAGTCCAGATCCAACACTGGACAAAACACTTTCGCTGCCAACTCTTTCCCCATCTGTAAAATGGGAATAATATTAACCTTCTTCCCATCGGGGTTGTGATGATTAGCATTTGTAAAAAGTCTGGAAAACAAAAATGCAGACCAATGGCCACATATTATAAACCCAATTTCTATCCTTCTGGATGCATGGGCTTTTGGCTAAAATCACAGGATTGCGAATCTGAGATCTACTCACAGCTCTGCCACTGACTCGCTGTGTGTCCTGAAGCAAGTCACTTCACTGCTCTGTGCCTCAGTTTCTCCAGCTGTAAAACTAAGATGCTTACCAACAACACTGGCCTGTTGGGAGGCTTGATTCAATTAAAGGAACACAGTCCATTTAAAATATCACGTTTCTCTGAAACTATTTGTGATGCAGTAGGGACTGTCTGTGTGGGGAGTGGGAGAGCAGGGGAGGACTTTAGGGGATGGACGATGCCAGGGCTGTAACCTGAGCTAGGTAAGGGAGGGGAAAGGTCAAACACCTTTGCCCGGGAAGGGGAAGAAAGGAAGGGAGTGGCAGGAGGGAAGCAGTTTTGAGTTTGGGCTTGGGGCTGTGTGGGTGGAATTCAGGGTATCCTAGCTAGGATCCAAGCACCCTGAAAGCCCAGAAGGACTCGGTGGAGGGGTCCTGACTGTGCCTGCAAGCTCTGCTGTAACCTGTGTTCCTGTTGTCCAATAAACCTTCTGTTTTACTGGCTGGCTAAGAGTCACTGTGGGTCCCAGGAAGAGGGGTGCAGGGCCGGACTCCCCCACACTCCGTGACACTATTATACCAAATCTAGTTACAATGAACATCCTAGAAAACTGAAATACAGCAGAAAGCTATTTTCAAATTTATATTGATGATACACAAAATGTTATTGAACAGACATATCCCCTAACCAGCCCTCAATACAATTTTGGAAACCCGATATGGCCCTCAGGCCAAAAAGTTGCCCGCCCGTGCCCTAGAAAATGTCCTATGAATCCTAGGATCGGTCACACTAAGAAATATTTTGCTGCCCTGTGTAGCAGAGCCAGCCCCCATGGTTGTATTCTAGCTATTTCCCATTTACTCTCATTCTATTCAGGTCTCTTGTGTCTGACTTACGCAGTCGATGTTATCAGACATGTTCAGAATGATGTAGTTTTTCCCTGCCAGGTTACTCCAGTCCTTGCAGATCACCTGAAAAGACAAGACACATACAGCTGGGTTTGGAAGGAGACTGCAGCTTCCTGCTGAAGGCACAAGAAGCTTGAGCAGAGCAAGTGAGGGGTTGTATTGTACGCTGACCAGGGTGTTGAACTTTTGGGAAAGCTCTGGAGGAACTGCATGTTCTCCAGTATGGAGGGGATTCTCCAAAGATGGGATACTGGAGGACATACCCCATTCTCCAGGCTGTGACGTACATGCATAGAAAAGAAATGTCTTCTTTTTCATTTGAGTGCTAGTGGATTTCGGTACTGTGCTCTGTTAATCCTCAGAGCAGGAACAGTACAATCAGTGGCCGGGTGAGCTCCCTACAGGCTACCATGCCAATCAGCCTTGCTATCTTGAAGCTATCTAATGGTGCATTCAGTCCTTGGCTCCCTTATTGAGAATAAGAATGGGGGAGGGGACAGGCAATTAGTGCTAACTGCCAGACTGATTTGTGTGATAGGGACACCTGTTTACTGCATTATATAGTCCAAATGGAGCTAGACACTCTGGTAGCTGGATCTGCTGTTTAGGTGGCCTGCATATTATAACAGAGACTCCATCCAGAGCCTCATGGTCCTTAAGAAGCAGCTCTTTAGGCAGGCTGAAATGAAGCCCTTCTCCTCAGCTGAACTCCTAGAAGCTGCAGATTGTTTCAAAACTAGACAAAGTCCAGTTCAACAGCCATCAGATGATAATGACTTGGTCATCTCACTCACTACCAGCTTGAGTGGCACTGAAATTTGCTGACCTAATGGTGAAAAGTTCTGGATCTCTTTCTCCATTCCTTATACCATCTAGCCCTTACAGAAAATTTTGCAACGCAAGAGAAGCTTCAATAGATCTCAAAGCAGGTGCTACTGCACAGGTACCCTGCAATCATACAACCACCTGCAATCTTATTGTACTGCTACCTTGTAACCTCCACCTCCATCTATCTTGGCACTTATATGGCCTCTATTTGCATATCTTTGCACCTCACAATCCTATCTTCACAGCATCCCTTTGAAGCAGGGAAGCACTATGATCCCCATTTTAAAGATGGAGAACTGAGTCACAGAGAGACTAAGTGACTTGACCAAGGTCAAATGGGATGTTTGTGGAAGAACAGCTATTGAACAAGTCTCCCACAGTCCAGGCTACTGCTCTAACCACTAGACCATCCTTCCTCTGAACCCTCCCTGCAGCTGTATTGTATGTCTGTCCTGCAATTCCCTCCCTGCAAATCTCCTGTACTAACCTGCTGACAAAGATCTGTGTACTGCTGCCCTGCTCCACATGCCCTGCATCTGTCCAGGCACCAATAGTTGCAGCGCAGGTAGCGATGCAGGTACTGGTGGTGTAGGCACCTCCCAGAGGTGTTTGGGGCTATTCATGCACTTATATTTCCAAAAATGCAACCTGAAGAAATATAACTGGACTTGAAAGGAGCTAGATTTTAACCCTTTCACTGCTGTTTTCTGCTCAAAGATTACATATATGCACAGACAGCAGGGTAGAAGCAAAACTATGTGGGAGGGTTTCTTGGTGAATTGATCCACACACACACTCAGTATCTGAGGCATCTCCACAATGTGCCATGAAAGAGGGAACAATCCCCTACAACCTTTAGTGAGGTCATGGGAAAAGTTCCAGCAACTATTTCCACCAGCCTGATGATGGGGCATTTGAAAGCAGGGAGAGGTGAGTATAAGTTAATATTTGCACAGCACTGGGAGAGGAAGGGTTTATACCTAAACATACTCCAAAATGAGTCCCCCTCCCCTGCACAGTGGGATACCTGTGCCGAGTTCCAGGGCAGTCCTGTTGACAGCACATCCAGGTGAGTGTCCCCGGTCTGTGGCACAAAGCTCCGCCCTGCTGCCATGGTCTCAGTAGCCAGCTTCACGCCATTCTGAGCAGGGGTTGCAGCTGATTCGTCAGACCTATCCAAGGAAGCCGCCGAGGAGCTGGCATTTGCGGGGCCATCACCACTACCAGAAACAATCTTGGGATTTTGGGAGCTGCCTCCAGGTGATGTTACCTCAGGAGCTTCCTCCGTTTGCTCCATTCCAGTTAACACTGTGGGCCCCACTTGCTGCCCTTCTTCTCGTATTGACGGCTCAATGAGCTCCCCTCTCACTGGGAGCTCTGTGGTCTCCACTCCAGCTCCCACCAGGGTCTGTGTGGACTCTGCTGTTGCCACACTCCCTGCTAGCTCCACTCCGACTCCCACTGTAGCCCCAATATTTTCTGAAGTCACCTGGATGGAATGTTCTGTGACACCTTGGGATCCTGCAGTGGTGACCGACAGGATGGAGGACACAGGCAGCAGACTTGGCCCCATGCTACTCCCTAGGTCAAAGCCCGAAGAAGTGTGCTCAGGAACAGAGTCCTCCTCTTGGCTTCCTACAGCTGCCTCAGTCACAACACTCAATCTGCTGGAGGCTGTGGAGAACAGGACGGAGAACAAGGAGTCCTCCTGGCCAGCTGCTTCTGAAGAGATGTCCTTTGGCCATTGAGTCTGGCTGCTCTGTTGCCCTCCCTTAGACTGATTTATGGGGAGCAGCCCTTCCTCTTCCTCCAGAGCACTGCTGAAAGGTGTATTTGGGTCAGGCTCCATGGAATCAGATGACGGCTGAAGGGGGGTGGTTTCCCAGTTGTCCTTAACTTGCGTCCTGTTTCCCTTGGGCAGGGCCTTATGAGAGGTAACTGGAAAACTGTAGTCTAAAACAAATCCAAGATGCTTCATGTTAGGAGTCTATCACAAATGATCATGAACTCTGAAAGACTGGGGGATGAAAGCAGAGAGGAGCAAACAAGCCCAGGGTCTATCTACTTAGGGACACAGATGACAGAGGCTGCAGGCCCTATGAGAGTGTCCTGGTGTTTGCCACCAAAGAGGGAAATGGGTTCGTTTAATAGATTTAAGTTCATATGTTAGCGAGAAGAAAATGATTGGCAGATGCAGCTTGGGCAACAGCAGTGCAAGCTTCCCATCCATTCACCACTCAGCCTGGAGGAAATCTTTTAGGGATGACAGGGGAGTTCAAACTTCACAGCCCCTTCTGTACCAGGCTTCTCCACTGAGCCTGCCAACCCAGAGGCCAGTTCTGTTGACAGTGTTCATGAGGTGGGTTTGCATGCTCTAGGAACTAGGCTGAGATCCTGCAATTCATTTAATACAGGGGCCCTCAAACAGATACCAGTTTGTACCGCCATTTAGCCACTACCAGACTAAGGTGGAAATGACAGAGATTGAGGGGAAAAGGAACGACAGAATGATAGGCCTGATCCTGCTCTCAGTTACACATAGGTAATGCCACTGAAATCTGGATTGACTCAGATGTCACTGAGAGCAGACTCTGGGTCAGGAAAGCACCTCACAGCATAAAATCACCTCACAGGTGGTTCCTGGGTTTCCAAACCACCAGGTTATTGAAGAAACTGTTTAGCTGTAGGGAACAAAGGCCATAAATATGGACTGAGCTAAATCCACACATTCCCAACCGAAGGCTCACTAACTGCAGCGTGGCACTGTTCTGGAAGGCCAGTGTGTGTGGTGTTTTAAGGGGAATCCAGTAGCTTGTGGAATATCAGGGCGAGGGAGCACTAGGCCTCACAGCAGGAAAATCAGACCAGTCAGTGGCTCCTCTTGGAAGCCCAGCAAGGACCTATAAGATGTCCTGGACTGACACAGTAACAGCAAGATCAGCTACTGACAATTGACAGGCCACATGCTCCAGCCACACTCATCCCTAATGCCAGTGGACCCAACCGGGATGAATCGGTCTCTCCATTCCTTTCAAGCTGCCAATAACAATGCTGCTGAGTACTGGGCTGCCCTCCTGAACAAGTCCCCTTTCCCCCACACCTAGAGCAGTGCAGCTTGGGAGCCAGAAAGTGGTCTCGCTGCAGCCGGAAAACACATTCCCTCCCACCTCCCTGGGCTGTGGTTATTCTTCATAAATAAATAAGCAATTGTATGACATGTGTTCTTGCCTGGCTGCCAAAGTGGATGCTTCATTAAGCATGGTGGGAGGCAGCCGTCTGGATGCCTTACAGTGCGCGTCCGTGAGAGGAACCTCCGAATGACACTGCGTCTGGAGCTCAGTTGGGGGGGGGAGTGTGTTGTTAGCAAGAGTCACTTGGATACTCCATAGCAGGTAAACCTCTCCATGCTGCCTGAGCAACTCATCAGTCTCAGTCCCCATAGTCCCGAAGCAGGAAGCAAGTTGATCCTTTCACCCCTAAAGGTGACCACAAAAGTGTCACAGGCAAATTCCTACCCGGCTGGTGGTTGATTTACATGAATCTCCCACATCAGTAGCTTTATATTAAAATCAGCCCCCAGCTCTCCCTAAGGCTGCTTTATATGCCTGTGATGGCTCAGAGCCCCCGACCCACACTGTGACAGGAAGCTGGTGACTTTCTCCTGATGCTTTCCTTCAAAGTGAAACTGGAGCCCATCAAGCTCCTCCAGGGTGCTGTTAACTGGGCTCCCATGGGGCCTCTCCCACCTCTGGCCCCATACGGGGCACAGAGATCTATTGTCACTTGGGCCACCTGGAGCTCATAGGCTCAATCTGAGCTCTGAAGGGAATATGGCATAAATCCAAGTGCCTCTTCGCTAGCGAACGTGCAAACAGGATCGATAGTCTCAAGAGTTCCAAGGGCCAAAGGAGACAGTTGCCACCTGAAGGGCTCCCCACCACCGTTCTTTGGCTAGCAAAGAGGCTATGCCCTGTCATCCAAGGTGGCTGCAAGAGCAGTGAGCTAATGCCCAGGCAGAGAAAACCTCTCCCTGGCTGCAGTCTGGCACCAGCCGTTCCAAGTGCCCTGTCATCATCCTCCTGTCTGAAAATATGCAGCAGCCACTGCCTCACTAGCCAGAGGCTGGTTAATGGCAGGAATGACCATGGGATTGAGGGCACTGGGTGGGGGAGGACTAGTGCACCTCACCAGGCTCTCGGGCTTCCGCTTCCATTGAAACGTGTGGCATTTCATTCCATACAGTAGCCCCATTGAGAACTGTAGGAATCGTGCCTGCACAGATGCGCTATGGGTAAGGAGGGGAGGACTGGCCTCCCCCTGAAGCGTAAGGCATTGGGCACTGTCAGAGATGGGACACTGGACTACGAAGACACGCAGCAGGAAAGCAGGCAGATTCCTTGCACAGGGCTGGAACTGGCCAAGTAGCAAGCAAGAGCACTACTCCCTGACAGCTGGAAACCCTCCTGACATATCAGCCTCCCTTGAAACTGACCTTTTCTTAAACTGTTAGAGCACCTGGGAATTAGCCAGTTCCCTAAGGGTTAAACCTCCCATGTGAGTCAGCCTACCTGCTATCCTCTGAACAGAGAGCACTCAGGGTGAGCGAGCCCTCAGGGAAGCTGATGGATTGCAGCCTCCTGTCTCACCAGGGAGATCAAAGCTGAGAGAGAACTGATCCTGCACCTCCTAGCAGGCTCCTGTTTACAGGGCAGCCTACAACTGAAACCTGAGCTGCTTCTCTCCAGCAGTGAGTCAGTGAGATGGAAGCAGAGACAGGAGTCCTCTGGCTCAGTGCTAATCGATCTAACATTTCCACTCCCCATCACCACCACCTCCCTGCAGGCTAAGCCCAGAGTCCTACTACGACCGGGGAGACCGGCTGGATCCCCTGACGCTCGCTCAACGCATTGGGCTCTCCAGACCTTGTACTCCCCGGCGTGTACTCCGGGAGGTGGAGGCCGCTTTGCCACCCACTGCTTGGGCCTACCTCGACCGGGTCCTGTGAGAGGGCACACCCCGCCCACCCACCACCCCGAGCCCTCCAGACCTTTTCATCAGGCCCCTGCCCCGTGGACCTGACCGGCCCCCCTGCCCCTTCTCCACCAGCCGGCTGCACAATCTGCAGCCGATCCGTTTCCAAACCGCGCCAAGGAAGCATCTCTACGCGCTCATGCTCTACACCTTTCACTTCCTCACCATCGTGTCCCGCCCCAATACAAAGTGGCGGGACCTCCTGCCACCTCTGGAGGGTGAGGAGCCCCGGTGGGCCAGCCTCTACTCTACCCTGGTTCCGAGGCCCGCCGGGGATATCAGTTGGCAGCTCCTTCATGGGGCCGTGAGCACAGGCGTGTATTTGGCGAGGTTTACCCGTCCCAGACACCTGCCCCTTCTGCGGCGTGAGGGAGACCCTGGCGCACGTTTACTTGGAGTGCGCCAGGTTGCAGCCCCTATACCGGCTCCTCACCAATATCCTGTTACATTTCTGGCTACACTTTTCCCCTCACCTCCTTCTCTATGCACTCCCTATCCGTGGCCCCACGAAGTCGTGGGACCTCCTGGTCAACCTCCTCCTTGCCCTGGCTAAAAGGGCCATCTACGCAACCAGGGAGAGGAGGTTGGCCGATGGAGACTCCGGTGACTGTGGGGCTTGTTTCCAATCCTTGGTCCATTCACGTATCCGGGCGGAGTTCCTCTGGGCAGCGTCCACTGGCTCCCTTGACGCCTTCGAGGAGCAGTGGGCACTGTCCGGGGTTCTCTGCTCGGTGTCCCTGTTAGGCTCCCTTCTTATGACCCTTTGACCGCACTCCTGTCCCTGTTCTTTTATTAGTTGTCCCCCGAAATCAGTGGGGTTCTGAGGTCCTGTGGGTCCTCCCCTTAGGCTGGGGGTGGATCCTTTAGCAGTGGGCAGGCTTCTGCCCGCCCACTTCCCAGAAATCCAATAGATACATGTCTGGCCCAGCAAGAACCTGGCATGGATTAAAACCTAAATGTCCCTAAAATCCTGTGAAGAACTCTGTTCCACTAGTTACTTTACAGATGAGCAAAATTCAGATCTAGCCTTGGACTGCCCCCTAAGTTCAGAGGGGTTTAGATTTGGCAGGCACTGGTTTTGCCCATTATAAAGATATTTGCAGAATCCAGATCCCAATCGGGATTCAGACATCTCCAGAGTTCAGGGATCTAGAGTGATGGTTCAGCCTCTCTAGTTAGTGTACGTCAAGACCTAGATCTTCAAAAACAACTATTGATTTTCAGTTCCACACCTGAAGCAGTTTAAAGGAGCTTGATTTTTTAGAGGGCAGGTGTCCAGCACTTTCTGAACATCAGGTCCCTGTAAGGCACCTCAAGCTGAGACCTAAGATCACCTTTTCTTGTAGTCTGAGTCACAGAACTTGGATTTAATAGAACTGTCAGGTGATATCTTGTCCACCTCCCCAGTGTGCCAAGCTGCTAGACTGCCCCTGCCCCCGCCAGAGTACTACTGAAATTTCTACAGTAACTGCATCCTGTCACCCTGCATCACGGAATATGAAGTCCAGATTGACCCAAGTTACTTGCACTCACCCTGGCGAGGAGGTGCTGGGTATTATGTTAACAGGATGGGTATTAGGTAGCTGGCTGCAATGCCAGATTCGGCAGGCTGGTTTATGAGTGCATCATATTTCAACAGGGAAGTGGAGACCTGTTTACAGAATAGAAGGATGCAAGAGAAAGGAGAAGAGAAGCAGTCAGAAGTGAGCAAGCTGCAGTCTCATCATTAACCCCTTCACAGCTAGATCTCCATTCTACTGACTGTGCTGCTCTGCTCTAGGGGCATTCAATTTAAGTCAGTGGTAGATTAGATCATACCTGGGTACATATAGGCCATGTTCAAAGATGAGTTTTTCCTTGTGGAAGGATCTACTAAATTTACCAGTAATGAAGACTTAAGAGACAGTAGAGCAGCACAGCAGGGTGAGTGACACAAAGAGGCAGCAGACCAGAAACCTGCTGGTTTTCAGCCTGCATGGGACCCCCACCTGTATCCCAGAGGAGAATGGCACAAGAGGACAGCATATGGAGAGGTCTGCACTCCAGTTTGAGGATGCTAACATCTCCAGGTAGCAGGGCTTACCCAGTCTGGCTTGGGGCCCTGCTGCTGCCTCAATTTCACCTTCTGCCCCAGTTAAGAAAGCTTCACACAGCAGATGCTTTCTCAGTCACTCTCCCCTTTTAGGAGTTTGGCTTATTTTGCTGAAACTTTTTACTAGGGCAAAGTTACAATACAACATTGACATACTACACCATACATCACTTGTTCAGGATCAGGTTAATATTCAAAGAACCTGGCTAAAGATTCTGGCTTGCTGGCTGGGGAGCCCTGGATATGCTAGAAAGAGAGACCTCACTTTTCAAATACCTGTCCTCTTTTTGGCACTTCTCCTGTGTATGTACTTGGTGTGAATGCTTTTCCATTACAAGAAAGGAGTCTAGTTTATTACCGAAATTCAAAACACAAGATTTCTCTACCCAGTCTTCCTAACTGGCTCCCACCCTTGACAGAGGAATCTTTCCTGATTAAGGGTCCCAGTTTTGATCATTGCTGAGGACCATCAGGTCTTTATACAGGCAGCTGTGGTTCATTATAGTGGCATGTGGCACTTAAAAAAACCCTTTTTAATTTCTCACTTATTCCCTGCTTAACAGAGGCCATTCCTAGAGAGAGAAGATGCTGGGGATATCAGGAGAGACAGGATGGACACTGTATTACAATTATAAATTCCAATTAAACAATCAGTGAATTAAGGTCTTTCCCACCTCATCGCCCTTTTATTAAGAACTCCCTTTCTCCTGAGTGCATTAATTGCCCTCTGCCACAGCTATCCCCTCTGCTCCCCTCCAGGCACCAGGCTCATTGAAATGAGCCACCTCCTGTTCCAGACTGACAGCAAAGCTACAGTTCTTAATCCCATCTTCAGCCAAGGCATTAATGCAACGAAGCACCTGGTAAAGACCATGTGTAAGAGGCTTAGCGCTGAGCAGCCTCCTGCCTGCACTCAGCTCCGGGATGCCATTTGTTTACGTCCTGGTTTAATGTACGCCAACATGTTAAACAACCCTTCTCGGAACAGACTTTGCCACTCGGCAGCCGGGGAGCACAGAGCTGTCCCTGAGCCAGAAGGTTGGGTTGGCCCAAACTGGATCCTTGGCGGGAGAGGAACAGACAAGGTAAATGGAGGATTTTAGAGGCCTCCACTTCCCACCACTGAGAAAAAAATCAACAGGAAGGGCAGTGGGACTGATTCTGATTGAGCCTAAGAAGAACATATTGATTTGTGATCCAGGCAGACACACCAGGGATGGATACGACCCACTGCAACTCTACTGGTGTCAATGAAGTCAGAGAGGTCAGTGGGGTTACACCAGGGATGGAGCTGAAGCCTTTTTTTTTTTTTTTTTAAAGCAGACCCCATTCTTCTTTCTCTTCAGTTAGCGAGGAAACCCCATTGCTTGCCATGGAGATGCAATGCATTAGGAGGAAACAGGAGGGGATAGAGGTCATTTGGGACCCTGCTGTAAGTGCCTGCAGGAGTCACTCAATCCAATTTTACTGCAAAGGAGAAATTAAAAAATCAAACCCAAATGACAATTTGAACAGCTTCTGGTTTCCTCATGAGCTTTGGGATACCAGGTCACCTAGCATTAACCTGACCAATGGAGGTGACCAGGAGGCAGTTGAGGACAGCTGGGTACGGAGGCCAGGCCTCCTGGTCCTTTAGTCTGCAACATGCTGTCATAATTCAGAGCAACTGCGTCTGTACTCCTCTCTGTGGTCTAGCAAGAGCAACCACTCTAGGCTTCCAGCTTCTCTGCCATCACCTCTCTTGGGCAGAGACTTGCATCTCTCCCTCCTGATCACAGTTTTTCCAAGCAGCACAGTTCCCTGTGATACTGTGCGTTCCCCTGCAAGTCAAACTGCCTACGCAGGTCTGCTTTGCTTTCTCCTCAGAGGCAATAAACAGCATAATTCCCCCATTTAGAAGGTACCACACAGCCCTTTCTAAGCAAGCACACTTATTTATAAGGTAAAAGCATTATATATTAAAACAATAAAAGAAACTACATGAATACTAATAAGCTTACCAGAGGTCACCCCCCAACTCCAAGATGGGCTCTGGGAGGTGATCAGTCCTTCAAACCCCACCTCGGATTTTTTTCTGTGGTTACAAGGTCATAACACCTTTCACTCAGAACAAGAACAGCCATGTATCTGTGAGTTACTCCTTTATACAACTGGAGTCTTTGATCTTGGGACCCCGGGCACAGATGATGAGCAGAAAATGGATTTCTCCTCAAGTTATAGCTTCATAAGGTTGGGTCCGGAAATGGGAATTTGCCTTCCTCTCCTCCAAAGTATGTTGTAGGAAACCCACTCAACTAAAAGTTCATTCTCATCTGGCACATTGTTTAAAAGAGTCCTTTGAAGCTCATAACACTTCCCAGGATTACATTAGTTATGCCTCCACCCTAGAGACATTACACACAATCCCACAATAATATGGAAACATTTGCATTTTTAATACAATAAACTCATAAAACACTTAACCTTAGTTCAATAGGGTTTGTCCAGGACATTGCAAGAAATTGTCATATATACACATGCCATGTGGAACACAGCACAGTTCATTCCTCCCCCCATGCTTACAACAGGAGCTTGTGTCTAGAAGGAAAAGAGCAAATCAATACTGTGTTACACACAGAGCTTTGCTGCTGACATCAGGAAGGAAGCTCCAACATTACAGGAGCTTCTCCTCCCTCGTCTATCTTCCTGACTTGAGCACCAGCCCTGCCCTGACTCTTCCTCCACTGGTCCCTCCTTGTATGCTAACATCTGCGCTCCTTAAGTAATCCACCCCAGTGGTGATCTGCCTCCAAGTCTCTGCTCTGGTCCTTGGTCAGTCCTGTAATGTGACGCTCACGCACAGCGCTGACTTCTTCTTCCCTGGGCCAGAGTATCAGCTGCATTCAGAAACAAAGACAGAGAAAAAGGCCAAGCACATCATCCTCGAGGGGAAGTTTTAAACTTCAAAGGTCAGATCCTGTTCCCATTGAAGTCAGAGACCGAAGTGCCAATACCTTTAGGTCTTAGGTGTACTCATCTTCTGGCAGGGGTGCTAGGTTTCTACTGCATATACATATCAGTCACCCTAATATCATAGGAAGACCCCAATGCTTCCCAAGACATTCAGAATCATTTAATCATGCCTTGGAGACAATTGACAGCCATCATTACAGCAGGAAGAGACTCATTCTGCATTTGGGAGAAGCAGGAAACTCTGGACTCAGTCTCCAAACACCCTGCATTGAAATATTCCTCAGTCCTCAGTGAGGCACTAGTATACTACAAATTCTCTTTACTTTTTTCTGCACATCCTCTGCGGGGTTTTCAAACAAAGTCAGATAATTAGCGCTGGCTCTCTCACACACACAGACACATACACTCACAAGAACATGCAATGAAATACCTTCACACTGATCCATGCCTCTGCACTAGCCCCCAAACACCTCTGTGCTTCCCAGCGTACCTGCCAACCCACTAAGCAAAGGCTAAAGGGGTCATGGTTTTGGTTCTGTGATCTGAGACTCCAGCTACTGCAGGGCTGCTGCAATGGTGTAAATCCTAAACCTCATCTCACGCACGGCACAACAGGCAAGGGCATGGATGTTGCTCCACTGTGCAGGAAGGCTGAATGCAGAGAAATCATGATCCCTTTCCCACCCTCCTGCACTCTGCAGGCCATTTTCCTCAATGCATGTATGTGGAGGGGGTTTTGAAAACAGGGCAAGGAAGAGTTAGGGGCACGGCTAATGGTTCCACAAATATGTGAATCTGCCAGTCAATCCCTCCTGTGCAATTGCTGCAGTTGTAGCTATAAAGCAACTCAGCTGCTGCTCCTTGTCCTAAGGAAAAAGTATTCCAACCCCTATCTTGACCACTACAGAAACCCCTGTGCCAAGCCACGTTAATTTATCTTGTAGAATCAAATCTGAGTAACTGATGGGTAACGGATGTGCATATATAGAAAACAAAGGGGGTGCCAATGGGCTAGTGTGGAGGACTGTACATTTCAATGCACATTCATGGAGGAGGAGTATGGATAAAATGGATAAAAATCCAAGACAGTATGAGACAAATCCTGAGGTCCTTACTCAGGCAGGGACCCACTGAAGCTGATGTAAATATATTGTGGTGTGGCATGAAGATTTTATCAGCAGGAGTGTGTTACTCCAGAGAGACAAAGCCAGAAGCTGAGTGATGCCAGCCGTCCCAAATGAGTACCAGGTGTTCTCTACATGTCACGTGTTTGACACGAAAAGCACACATATTTTAGGACAGTTTGAGAACATTACAAAGAAATGTATTGGGATTACATTTTGTATCCCTCCATCTGCAAAGCCACAAAAAGGCTGAGCTGAGTCCAACTCTACAGACTTCAGAGGGAAAAAATTAACACAGCTTTGAAATCTCTAGAAATCTGGCCTATATCAGACTGTTATTTTGAGGCCCAATATCTTTACACTTTACAGTGAAAGAAGCAAATGTTATGTGTCCTGTTACAAAGCTGGGAATCTTTCCTTTCTAATAGTATCTCTGACTCATTTCTAGCCTTGACTGACTAGACCTCAGACCTGTCTCTGCTCCAGAAATGAGTTTTCCCATCCTGGGCCTTACTCCACCGTAATTTTGGGAGGAAATTTTACATTTGGCGAATGAAATAAATGTTTTTCTGGCAGGTTGGTTTAAAAAAACAACAACAATCCATCACTCATGAGTTGGTATGTTAGAAGTAACATAATAAATGCAATTGGTTACACAGTTCCATAGGGAATCACATGGCACTTCTGTCACACATGTGGCATGTATATCATAGACTTATAGACCAAGTGTGATTGAGGAAAGCGTCCTGTTTTAGGGATGCTATTACTATATCCTTTATTATGAAATGACACACGCCAGGTTTCTAATTAAATTTTAAATAGAAATGAGCTCCCGAGCTTTTGAATAATTCAAGGAGTTGTATTAACTGACGTTCTGAGATGCGAGCTGCATAGAGCAGTGGCTGGCAGAAGGCCAGCCCTCAGAAGTACTGCAGCTGTTTGGTGGTGAGTCGATAAGGACATGTGTGTGTAAAGGAGAGCAAAGAGAGAGCGTGTGAGAGACTCTGTGTGCGAGAGTGGGAAGAGGCGGGTGTGCTCTGCATGATGAGTGTGTGCATGGGATAAGGCTGTTTTTGGTGCTCTGTGTTTATTGCTGTTAATGTGCAAGTGTGATGAGGAGGTGAGATTCTTTGGCTAGATGTACAAGCCAATGGGAGTGAGAGGGGTGTGTGCGTGTGAAGCTATTGTGCGTGCTTACACACGTGTGGAAGTGCTTCTGAGTGATGATGAAGCGTGTTCTCTATACATGTGGGAGGCTGGGGCCTGAGCATACAAGAGATGGGGGGAGCGTAAATTGTGTATCTCACTATGAACGCAAGTGCGTGAGGAGCATCTGCATGATCCACATGAGTGTCAGAGGGGGAGTGTGCATGTACAGTGTGTGATGTGTAGGAGTGCCTGTGATTCTGTATGTGTCACTGTGAGCGTAACTAGGATGTGTACAGAGCACAATTAGTGAGCATGGTGATCAGGGGCAGCTCTAGCTTTTTTGCTGTCCCAAGCACGGCAGGTAGACTGCCTTTGGCAGCGCGCCTGCAGGAGGTCCCCAGTCCAGCGGATTTGGTGGCAATTTGGTGCTGGGTACTCCGAATCCACGGGACTGGCGGACCTCCTGCAGGCATGCAGCTGAAGGCAGCCTGACTGCTGCCCTCATGGCGACCAGCAGGCTGCCCCCTGTGGCTTGCTGCCCCAGGCACGCGCTTGGAGTGCAGGTGCCTAGAGCCGCCGCTGATGGTGATTTCAAGTCCTAAGACAATGACATAAATGCCCCAAGGAGCATACAGTCTAGTACAGTGCATGCAAGAGCAAGAGTATGAGCACGTGTGTGTACTGCCAAAAATGTGTTGTACCACTGTAAATTAGATTGCTGCTGCTGCTTGCTCTATCCTCATCCCAGTAGGAGTGCAGGTCTTTTTAAGGTCAGAGGAATCAGTGCAAAGAGAAGACTAGAAAGACTTCAGCTTTCTAATTCCAGACCTCAGTCAAGCCAGGAGAGCGCCTACTGAGAAAGAGTTGACGACACAAGATGTGGTGGGGGGCAGAAGGGATCGGGCTGAAGGTCAGTCTCCTGCACTGTATTTAAACATACCCAGCCTGGAATTTAGAGCAGGATCATGTGGGATAATCTCATAAGCTATAGGAAAGCCTGCAAAACACTCCCCCTCCCTATTCCGTCCCTCTCCCAGTGGGCGTCTCAAAAGTTAAGTCGTCTTCTGCTAAGAAGCTCAGGGAGATTGAGGAGGGGGCTAAAGCAGGAGCCACATTTACATAGACAAACACAGGCAGGTTAGTTTCAACTTGATTTTTGCAATGTCAACAGAGAGGAAGCTCAGCTTGGATGCAGCAGTGGGTTCCAGTGGGCCTGGGAGGAAGGGGGTGGCGTGTATAGATTTATGTTCTCCAGGGGAGGCTCAGCCCAGGCACAGCAGTGGGTTCCAGTGGGTCTGGTATGGGGTGAGGTGGGAGAGACTGTGTATATTACATTCTCCAGAGGAAGTTCAGCTCAGACATGGCACCCAGCTACAGTGAGAGGGTCCTTGCTTTTTGTCCCAGTTTTCCAGCTAGCCTGACAGGCTGCCCAAGAAAGTTGGTTGAGTCACTTGACAGGACTCAGCCAGCCAGATCCTGTTGCCATACTCTGGCCAAACTACTATTGAAGTCAAGGCTTAGAATTGGGCCTAGTGAGTTCAGCTGGGACTCAAACCCAGGCCCCTGCCTGGATTCTTCAAGGTTTATGCTCAGAGGACTAGATTGACTTAGTTTAGTTCACAGTGGCAAGGGAAAAGAAAGAAAGGTAGTTGAAGGGAGAATAAGAGGACAGAGACAGAAAGGGGGAGGATGAGGTGAGCAAGAGACAGAGATAAACGTGATTACTTCCTCAGCTTGTGAATAATGATCCAGATGTACCTTGTTTTTTAATATCCGTCCATGCCCAGGGTTTCCTAGGGACACATCAGACACTGAGGTGTGATAACAGAGTTGATGCTTAATCCCAGCTCCTCGTAGCAAGAATCGTGTCAAGGGAAGAGAACAGAATCTCCCCCAGAGGAAGGAAGGGAAGAAAGGGATAAAAATAACCTACCTGCTGCTGGACTCAGATCCAGGCTGGAATCATTGAGCTCTCCCCCATCTTCCCAGAAGTACTGGGGGGGCTGTAGGATCTTGGACTCCTCATTCTCCTCACTGGCAAAGCCTGATCCCGCGGAGGCATGCAGGGCACTGAGGACAGGGTCAGGCTCCGTGGCCTCCAGGTTGCTTTGCTCATTGGAATCCAGTAGCTCCAGATGGGACATCATTGTAAACTCCACCAAGGACGTTGAGGTGAGACCCTCAGCAGTAGGCTCCTCACATGAAACAAGGCAGATACACAAGGTCCCTACACAATGACAGGGAGACCCATGTCAGAATAACAGAGTGAGAGGCAGTAGGGGGAACTGATGAAATGAGACACAGGGGTTTTGATCTGGCCACAGGTTCCGTTGCTCCAGGCACAGCTGTACTGGGTCAGACCAACAAGACCATCTAACCCAGTAACCTGCCTCCTGCCAAATCAGATCAGCCCATTGAGCTTCCTGATGCAGTCTCTGAAATAATCATACACACACCCTCCAGGCTGAGGGCACTGTTAGCTTAGGACAAAAACAATTATGACTATTGAATAAACATACACAAGAAGCTACACAGATACAAGTTCACCTCCAGACTCAGCTAGTATAGAGAGCAGTGTCACCCTGCTGAGGTCAGTGGTGCCCCAAGCACTTACCCCCGCAGAGCTCCATGGACTTCAAGGGAACTAGGCCAATCTACCCCAGCTGAGGATCTGGCCCCACTGAATTTATCAGACACAGTGTGGCTGGGGCCAAAGTTGCCTGACTGCAGTGGACCCGAAGAAGACTCTGTGTGACTCAAAAGCTTTTCTCTTTCACCAACAGACATTGGTCCAATAACAGACATTACCTCGCCCACCTTGTCTCTCCAATATCCCGGGACCAACATGGCTTCGACTACACCGCATGATTGGAGTGGCAACATTCAAAATTCTCAGCCCATAAGAAGGCTCATGTTCTGGGAGCTTGTGGTGTTTGGTTTTTCTACGCTCGTTTTAAGTCAGATTTATGCTAAATGACAAATAAGCAGAGAGGAAGGGATAAATGTGCAACACAGTTTGTCTTGGGCCAATGGATCCGAAGAGAGGCTGATGCAGCCATCAAGTTCAGAGCCCCATGTGGTGGTTGTCCGATAACCTAGGCAGGTTGGAAACATAAGCTAGATTGCTTCTGCAGTCTCACCCATTTTCTAAATAATACCACCACGTTACATCCCTATAGGGTCCCCTGTCTCAAAGGGCTTCCCATGCTGCACAGAGACAGCACCTCTGAAATGCACCACCTCTAGGACAGATTGATCACCACATTGAACAGCAGGAGGGAACATTTTATCCAAAGGTTCCAACTTAAGCCAGGGCATCTTGGTGCATGTTACAGAGACTGACAGTTTAAAGATCTTCCCTCAACTGCACAAAGCTCAGTTATGTATGAGAAGGATGAATGGCTGAGTTGACCCAGGAAGTGTTGAACCTGTGGTTCTAGACATTACCAGCTTGGGGCTTATCCTGCTAAGCCACCCTCTCAAGGGAACAGTTCTGTTAATGCACATTCACTTACTGCCCAGCCCCACCAAAGTGTGCCCCTGCCTGCTCTTTATTCAGCACAGAAGCATCTCCGGTCAGATATAAACCTGCAGTCCTGGAACCTTAAAAATTCCATTTATCCTGAAGGGACTCGGTGTCGGTGGAATCTCCTAACAAGGCTAAGAAGTGCCCAGTTCTCTGAAGATGAGGTAACTATCTTCAAAACAACAGGTTAGAGAAGATACTAGTCATTATTGACTCTGTGGGGGTGAGAGAGACACATCCTCTGCATGTGTGTATACCTATACTGGTGGGTCCCCCATGAGAGGTATACAACAAACCAAAGTAACTGTATAACCTTATGACTGTAATCCTCCCCTTCCTTTTCCCCACCCAAATTGCTTGTATCAGCTGCTGTGCTGTAACTAGCATTAGACTGGGAGGTATTCAGGGAAGGGAACATGGCCATTTCATTTGTCTGCAGGGTCTGTGGCACACTGTGGTCAATGACTAAATAAATAAGTAATCGGGGGACGTCCTGCCTTGCAGGCTGAAATCGATCGACAAACACTGAATTCTTGTTAAACACCCTTCCTGGAGAGGAGGCAGAATTTTAAACACTCAGAGTAAAATCCTGGCTCCACTGAAGTCTATGGGAGTTTCTCCATTGACTTCAGTAGGACCAGGATTTCACCCCAGGACTGACTCACTGACACTGACACTCTCCCTCTCTCTCTCTCTCTATATATATATTCTCTCTCTCTCCTAGGAACACACTATGTTGCAGGGGCACGTTACACATATAATTAAACTCATTCACATGAGCGTTATACAGCTCTCTTGCTCACTGCTACAGTCCTCTACAGAAGCTCAGCTCTTCCCTACAGGAACAGAGGCAAGGGGCTCTTCCCCGTAACTGAATGAGTGACCCTTCTATTTTGAAACACCTGGGGAGTGGAGGTTTAACTGCCATTCACTGTACCTACATGGAACAAAGCTTTTGTGGAGGCACTGTACACAGGGAACAAGATGCTCTCAGATTTAAGACAGAAGAACATATCCAACATGGGACCTTGTCAGTTTCTCTTTCATACTTTTAAATACAGACTCAGCCTGTCTATAGTGATGGTCATATTCCAAGCACTTCACAACCATCTAGTTAATTAATCATCACTAGAGCTTTGGGAAGTGGTTAAGTATTATCCCCATTTACTTACAGGGAATCTGAGGCACAGAGGATGTAATATATGGTGATATTCCCTCTGGATTCCAGATCAGATCTATGGAACAACCAAAGACAGGGCCAGTCCCGCCCCAAAATTCCATCCACTGAGTGCAGTGCATCCTGGGACAGGACTCTGGGCCTTTAGCCAGTGCTATATGAATACACATCTAGTGCACATGGGATCAGTGAAGCCCAGAATCATGTACTAGCTAATGAGAGGCTGTACTTTGATTTAAGGAGCTCTTAGAAACACAGGTGACTTGCTCCTGGTCATACATAGAGTCAGCTACGGAAACCAGAAGTTTCCAATTCCCAGCTGAATGCTCAGACCACCCCTCCCACTCCCGTACAGAGCTCTAGAAAGAAATCACTTGCCATTGTTGCTGGGAAACTTGGGAATGACAGGCTGCATTTCTCAAGCATGCTGCCTGCGTTTGGCCTCAAGAGTGTTTTCACTACTGCTGTAGGAAATATTTTCTCCCCCCACCTGTCCCCAAGTGCTGCTTGGTTTTGCTAATTTTGTTCTATTGATCTAAGACAAGATAAGCTCAGCCCAGCACAGATAAATGGAAAGAAACTATGATAGAAACAACTGCATTATGGAAAGGAAAGCTACTGCAGCATAATGCAGCCAGTGGAGACACTTTTCCAGGCATCCCAAGGGATGGGCAAACTCATCGGCACATGGCTGAGTCACTCAATGGGACTGAGACATCCTGGGCTTTGCAGCAGAAGCCCACACCTGGGATAGTCCCTGACAGGCAATGACTTCACAGGTTCAGTTCTACTGGAGTGCTCACCCCTTCTCCACTTCTAAAGAGCTTAAACTGACATAATTTTGTTCAGGATTTTCTTGTTCTCATGCAAAAACAGCTGATAAATCATTATGTGTATTAGAGTAGCACCTTCAGGCCCCAGCTGAGAAAGGTACCCCACTGTGCTAGGAGCTGTACACACACACAGTAAAAAACAATCCCTGCCCCCAAAGAGCTAACAATCTAAATGGATAAGACAGACACAGAGTGGGAGAAAGGGAGTGTTATTTTCCCAGTTAGAGAGGTGAGGGAGCAGAGGTGCAACAACACGCCCAAGGTAATGCAGTGAGTCTGTGGCAGAACTGGGAAAGGTACCCTGATCTTCTGAATCCCCAATCAGTGCCTTAACCACAAGGCCACCCTTGCAATCTCTAATGCCCAGGAAGGCCTAGCCTGCTACACACGTGGTTTGCTGGGGTAATACCAAGAGGAGGAAAGCACAGCTCCTTTCTTCCGTACATCCCACAAAAATGGCTGCTATTTATTTGGAGTAGAGCATTTCCACCATTCCCCATTACTTCTGCTACAGCAAAATGGTGGTGGCAGATAGACATAGGTGGCTATAACTAGGCTGGACAGGATTTGATTAAAATCATCTGTAGTTGGTAAACATCGACTTTACCTGACACACAGAAATAGGGTAATTGTATTTTCCCAAAATGAAAATGGGACACTGCACAGGGCCAGCCTGAGGCCCCCTGCCCCCTGCATGAGCCTCCCCCTAGCCCTCCTTGCCACCCACGTGGGGCAGACCTGAGGTCCCCCTCCTCTTCCTGAACCCCGCTGCCACATGCCTGCAGGGCTTGCTGGAGTCCCCCTGCCACCCACCCTGAGCCAGCCCTAGCCCTCCCCCCGCTCCTCCTCCCCGCATGCGAGACTGGCCCGAGCCCTCCCACTGCCCGCCTGGCCCAGCCCAAGCCGCTCTCCTGAGCCCTCTCTCCTGCACAGGGCTAGCGTTGCTGCTTGCTCCACTCTCCCCAACATGTTCCTCTACTGCCTGCTAGAGGTCACACCCCACTTTTTTGGCAAAGCTGTGCGTGATGATCAATTGGCAAGAGCAACCAGGACAAATGCCCATTTTTGCAAAAAAAGTTGGGATGGCCGGAACAGGGCTAAAAAGGGGACCGTCCTGGCCAAAATGGGACATATGGTCACCCTACACAGAAACCAATGAACAAAATATCCATCGACAGCAGCCAGTGAGTGCAGCCTCCCGTGCATTTGGTGCCCTTGAGATCTGGTACCCAGGATCCGTGCCCACACAGGCGACCCTCTGCAGCCCCACTGTCAGCGCCCCATTTACTCATTAAACAGCTAGGACTGTAGGGCTGTCCCTGGGCCGGAGCCATTCAGTGACAGGGTGGTCTCCCTCATGGCCAAGGACTTGTCCTCCTCCTCACAGTCCTAGGCAGGGAGGGTTTCTGCTCTGCCCCACCAGGGCCACAGCGTGCTCTGAAATTTGCACCTGCAGGAATCTGGTGTCGTCAGCCTCACAGCGAGCCCCCTGCGACCCTGCTCTCATGGCCCCGCATCCATGCCAGGTGCTCCCCATAGCTCTGCTGTGAAACTGTGAAAATGTATTAACATTGTTTACTTTTAACCTTTTCTTCCAATTGTTATCACTGATCTTAACTGTGGAATTTACCAAATAATAAAGATCAAATTCTGCTGAGCCCAGAGTTCCACTACCCTCAGCGCAAGATGAAATTACTCTGTCTCAAACTCTGGAGTGAGTTGTCAGCAGAGATGGTTCATGTGGGCACCATCCACTCTCTCTAAGGACATCTCCCAAATGCAAGTGTGCCTCTGGGACTGTCAGAGAGCATGGCAGCGAGAGAAGTGACTTCATCCAGAATCAGGTGCAAGACCAAGTAGTTGCTTTAGTCCTGGGAAAGCCCCGGGTCTGTTGCACGGTGTTTACTTTTGTAATAGTGTCACAGAGGGGTTAGATGGAGGAATTGGACTCAGGACACCTCCCAGCCCTAGCACACACTTGCAGCCTAGTTCTCTGCTATCCTGCATTTCATGCATTCATTTACACTTGCGCACAGTGAGTATAAAATGCTACCACCCCACTCACATGCATCGGAATGTCTTATATCCACTTTGCACAGTTGAAAGAGGAACACAAGGGGCAGGGGCCCGGAGAATCAGGCCCAAGATGTCTCTTTAGAATCTTTATTGACACTCCCCTCACATTCTCCCAAGTGCCTCATAGGGAGGCCCATGGCAGTTGTCAAGACAGGCAATGGATGACTCAAAGCAGTGGCACGAGCATACCTGGAAGGAAATGGATCAATGACTGGAGTGGAGATCCAACACCCAGCAAGGCTGTTCCTAAGCCAGACTCCTTTGGAGAGCAAACGGGGAACAAATTATTTCCATTTGGTGTCAGTTTTCTGACATGGTACTTTAAATATAGATCAACTGATAGGAGAACAACACACACAAGCAAACAAAATACCATGACTGCAGAAGAGATCGAGTGGAGAGCGTTAGCCAGGACACATTGGTTTCTTCCGTGGGGGTATGTCCCTGACTGTCAGATTCTGTACAATAGCCTCCCAACTGGGTGTGTGACAGGCACCAGAGAGGGTCAGGAGGGTCTCAAGTTGTCCCCAACCAGAAAGAGGGCAGCCATGACACAGTGAAGGGAAATGGAGTATTCAGGGTTCCAGCCGAGTTTGGTCCTGCTGCTGTCCGACTTCCATTTCAAGCTTTACCCCAAATGGGTCCAAGGGTTTGCCCAGCAAATGTTATTTATCAGGGTAGCAGGGGCAGGAAAGGGTCACTTACTGATAATCAGTTAGGACAGGAGCACAATGACAGGTGGAGGGAAGCATCTGCCAGCGATGTCCCCTCCCCCTCCAATCCAAAAACACTGCGTAGTCTGGAATAGCTGAGGGAGCGAGGCCCGAGGGCATTAAGAGAGGAGGGAGGCGTGGGCACAGGGAGCTGAGGAGGGAAACGGATCTGGAATTAAGGCTAAAACTTACAATGACAACCAGCTATTGTCTCTGCTCCGTGCCGGCTATTAACTGGGTTCTTTAAAGCAGCATGAAACACAGAATGAAAACTAACTGAGAAATCACAAGGATAATTCTGATCCCAGGTACTGATGGTGGAGGAAGAGAAGAAGGAAAGTGAGGCTACTCTCAGATGCTCCCCTCTATCATCTGCATCAGCAGCAGCCCCATGGAAACTCAATGACTTGCACTAAGAAACATATGAGAGGCTCAGACCCCAGCCAGCGTTAATCGGCCTGATGTGTGCTCATTGTTACAGACTATCGGACCCCTGCTCCTTCTCCCTACAAGATTCCCCGCCTCCCCCCCTCACTCTATCCTTCCCCCTTGCTGTGTTGCTCTCATTTACTAGCGGAACATTTTAAATTGAATGCTGGATTAGGAAGCCTAGGGGAGCTTTCACTTCTAATTAGGGTTTTGGAAATCACAGCTTGAAGGCTGGCATGCCTCTGGCACAGTCCAAGGGTGAGCACATAGGTGCCTACCACACTTAATACACCTTATCTTCTCTGGGCCCCAGTACGTTTTCTGGGCTACTGCAATGGATGTATGTGTGTGGGGAGGCTGTGGTGGTAGTTTAATGACCCATCCTGGGAACAGTCCTCCATTGACTGGAGAAGGATGGGCAAGATGTGGCCTAACAGGTCTTTGTGGTTGGCGAGTTCTTTGCAGGGAGGTTATGGAGGATGCAGATGCTCTGTTGGAAGGGGTAAATCTGTACCACCATGCTCCTTCCCCACACCAGAGCCACCAAACCAAGCAAGATGGGTGCTCTTGCACTAAGATGACCTTGGAATGCTGGGAGGGATGGGGGTGGGGGGGCGCAGTTAACAAAGAAGTGCACACCAGATGGCAGCACCACTGCTGTTTCAGGAAGGATGCAGGAGAGAATCTAGGCCTACACGTGGAAACTGGTTCTGCTCAGGCATTGCTGGAAATTGCCTCCCCTTGGGCAAGGCTACCTCGCCTCAGAACCATGCGGCCCTGATCTTGGGGTCTGATTTTCAGAGTTGCCAAGCACCCACCCACCCCCCGCTTGCATTGACCTCAACTGGTTGCAATTTTCAATCAGCAATACAGACACACAGCACTTCTGAAAAGCCAGGTCCTTAACACTGACCAACTATGAAAGGTAGGGAATGCGCCCATCATCAGCATGTGTCACAATGCCAGGAGGATCCTGATGCTGAGCAATTGCCCAATGCCTCCTCACACATACAGTGAAAACTCATCCCATCCACCAGCATCAAACAAACCCACCTCGCCTCCCTCCTCCACTCCATTCATTCCAGGATCTAGATCAGGATTACTCTCCTTGTTTTCAAATCCTCACAGACCTGGTTTCCTTCCCCTTCCTGCTCCTTCCATTCGTCTAGTAGCTGCCTTTCCACCATCTTCTTTCTGCATCTCCCGCTGTCTGGGAAAGCCCGACAGATCCTTCTGTTCCATCACCATTCCAGGGCATTTCCACAATCAGCTGAAAAATCTCTCTTTGCCCTTGCCTCTTATTTTTTTCTCCCCGTTTACTGCATAACCCCTCAAAGTATTATAGGATCTGAGGTGTACCAAATAAAGTTGCATTATTGGCTCCAACAGCATAGCTGTTGCAGAGCCTGGGCTCCCTGACCAGAGCACAGAGGAACAGGTTTCTAAGAAACACGCTAGCCAAACTATGTTAGAGGCCCCATCAGCACAGTTGGCCAAATGGTGTTTACACTGATTTTGCCACAACTAAGCTTAAACACAGCAGTTAAATTCAGTTCCAGCCCGTGCGTACAAAGGGTCTTCCAGGACTTCCTTCTGTTAGATGATGCACTGGTCTGGGCCCCTAAACTATATTTATATCCAAGCCACAGGATCCAATTTCAACAGTTTCATGCTGTAGTTTAGTCAGGACCTCATCCATATTCCTTAACTGGACTAAACCTCTGGACATGTTCAAGGGTTCGTCGTAGCTTGAGGACACCATTTAAAACACTGTTCGTTCCATGCTAGACTACAAAAATGACAGGAGCAAATGAAGACAGTGGTGTAACCAGGCTTGGTTGTATTTGTCATGTTAAGGGAGAGCTCAAACATCTCTCTCTCTGTCTCCCTCTCTCTCACACACACACACACAAAATCTCTCTCCTCTCACCAAGGAATCCATGCCTGAATCCTGCCAACAACTGGGTTTAACCAGGGACGTGAACAGAATGGGTCTGATCCTAGCTAAGCAGGGCACAACTGCCTTGCCAGCATCCCTACCCCATAAACAAATGGCTGCATGTGTTTGCTTTGCCTCCGTTGTGCTTCTGCCCAGGCTGCACTCGTGCGGGTGACAAATAGCTTGTCTCCATTCTTTTGGGATTATGTGTTTAAATAATCAATGAGAACTGGCAGCAAATTCACACGGTCGCCAGCAGCAGGCCTCAGTGCGCCTTCACCCTTCACCCCCTCACACTGTGCTCTGCAGTCCAGCCTGCTTTGTTGCTACCGTTGGCTTATTTTACCCGCAATACTCTAGAGCTGCTTCCCACTTTGAGCAGAGGGAAAACTTTTATGTGTTCTGATCTGCAGCCTGTCGCCTGGAGCTTCCCTTCGAGGTCTCCATGTAATTATTTCAACCCCTGATGCCTATAATTAAGTGAACATTTCCTTATGTTACTGAAGAGGCAAAGGAAAAGTTGACTGCAGGGAATTTTCATCCATCCTGATTTATACTCCCTAGGCATGGGTTCATTTATACAGTACTAATGAGGAATTGTCTAAGCAGACAGACGGAGGGGAAAGAATTATCTAATAGAGCCTGGCATTCACATAGCCACATGCAGACAGACACCTGGGGTGATATGGGGAGGAGAAGGGAGATGTTCTTCTCTTAATCTCATAAATTTACTATTCATGAAAGCAAAGGTCTTAGATAACTAGCTAGAGTAAGGCAACGCTCAGGCAAATGGCATGCTGACCACCTGCCAGATCTGACAGTGGACCTCAATTCTGACCTGCCACTGTCCCAGAGCTCGGCCAGCGTACCTTAAACATAATCTGCAGCAGCCTAGATAGTATTTCAGCCCTGGAGTCTCAAACTGAAGCTCCATCAATCCACCTCATTCCTGACCTACAGCCTCCTGTCCTATTCCAGTCCTGAGGCTCCCCTGCTACACTTCATTCCTGTCCTGCATCACACTCAGTTAGCCCAGACCTGAACCTCTTCTCAGCTGGGACTGCCAGTCATGAAAAACTATGCACTAGTTTTGCAATGTAGACTCACTGCAGACTCCTCATTCTTAACTTGTGACCGCTACACTAGGTAAGAATCCAGGTATCCAGAGGCAGCTGGCTAATGAGTTCACCCACTGACCCTCCCCCGCCACCATACCAGTTTCACTAGTGTAAGGATTCAGCTGGTACTAAGTTGTGCCCTTTTCGGTGTCTCCTTCCACCCCCATACTATTTAGGTACAATTGGGAGAGTTCTAAGAACCAAACTCCTTTTTGTCACTGTCAGCTGGAAGATTACTGTAAAGTTACAAAGCTGCATCTCAGCAGAGAGGCCCTTCCAGAATTGAAATGAAACTTGGAAGGTTTCGCCAGTCTATGCGTCTCCACCTAATATTGGTATGATGTAGCCCAACTCCTGTAGCTCCCAGACGTCATTTAACGCCACCTCCCAAAGGCCGAACATAGCTTTAAAATAATAATTGTCCAATTAGTGTTGGTGAAAGTTGCTGGCTTTACAGCCCAAAAAACAGCTTCCGGGAAGCAGCAGGGCGACCATCCCACATACACACTGCTCGCCTCCAGGGACCTCCCCACCTTACCCAGGGAGGCTCTATGCTTTTTGCTGCCCCAAGCATGGCAGGCAGGGAGCCTTCGGTGGCATTTCTGCAGGAGGTCCGCCAGTCACGCGGATTCGGCAGCGGTTCTGCGGGTGATCTGCCAGTCCCGCGCCTTTGGCGAATCCATTGCCAAATCGCCGCCAAAGCCGCGGGACCGGCGGATCTCCCGCAGAAACACCGCCAAAGGCTGCCTGACTGCCGCCCTCATGGCAACCGTCAGGCTGCCCCCCGTGGCTTGCCGCCCCAGGCACGTGCTTGCTGAGAATGAGCAGGTCATTGTCTCCATTCTCATTCACTGCTGGGGTCTCCTGCAGATATGCACAACAGGGAGGGCCCAGCTGTGACGGCTTTCTATGCTGCAGAGAACTTTTCACTAGGAGATGGGCTAAGACCTGATCCTGTAACAGTTGGATGACCCCAGTGGGAAGAGGGGTAGACACTGGATCCCTCCTCCTCCTAACAAAAACACACTCTGGTGGCATAATTTAAACCACATTTGTTTCTGAATTCCCCACCCCACCATATAACCTCTCTGGTGGGCCCCTCTTTCTCCGTTTTGCCACTATTATCATATCACCAAATTGGGATGGGGACAAAAAGGTACATAATCACTTCTGGACCACCATGAGTAGTGCTCCATAAACTGGGGTGGACTGCATAGTCAGCCAACCAGCAAAGATTTGCCCATTTACCCCTACCCCCACATCAGAGCTCTGCTGATTTAAGATGCTAAAAGTACTAAGGATACCCCTGAATCTCTGGTGATGCAGGGCTCCACACTCACTCCGCGATGCACTCTGAGCTCTATTTGCAAATCAGAGGCCAGCACACAGAAGTAGACAGCTGAATCAGAAATCAGAGACGCAGAAGAACTGTTAGGTTGCAGCTTGTCTATCTCCCTTCAAGCAGCGCGGGAAGGTTCCTTACCGCACATTCTCATATGACTGCTGCAGCTTGGTTTGAAATGTATTAAGTGAAAGGATGTCCACCCACTATGGGAGCAGGAAGAAACCACAAGTATTTGCAGTTGGGACATCACTGATGATTCAGCACCATGGTGGGAGTTGGTACTAGTCCCCGAAATAGGCCCTCTGATCCTTCCTGTCCTATAACTTCTTACCTCCTTATTATTTAAAAATATATATATACTTTCTGTTATGGTAGTGCCAAGAGACTTCAACCAGGGGTCCAGGCCTCATTTTGCTAGGCACTGCACACAAAGAATCAAAAGACAGTTCCTGCCCTGAAGCACTTACAGTCAATATCTCTCCATTGGCTGCTTTGGGGGTGTACCCTTGACTGACATCAAGAAGTGGGATACTACTGACCCCGCAGAGCATCATCTAGTGCAAACGAACTACCTTTTAATGAAACTGGCCCTTCATTATACTCAGGGAGAGATGCTCTCAGATCCAGCATAAGATGCCTTCAAACCTGGCTACTATCAAATGACCCCAGACGAAGAAGGCTTACACTTCTAATGCTCCATTCCAAAGTTCTGTTTTCACAGCACTACCCCAAAATTCAAACTAATTTTCTTTTAAAGGGCAAAACTCTCTTTCCCAGAGTTCTTTGAGAGGGGCCCCTTGTTTGAAAACATCTCCAAGCAGATTATATAAAAATAGCAGCACAGACCTCATAACCAGTCTAAGTATAATTACTTATGTGCTTAATCGGCTTTAATTAATGTCCCACCTCTTCTCCAAATTTCAAGATTAGGATCTTTGGGGCCAGTGGACTTGGTTTTTTTTAGTCTCCTCTTCCTTTTTTTTTTTTTGTTGGTAACTTCACAGTAGTTGGTAAACTGAAAAAGCCCATAAATAAAGATGTTTTTTGTGCAGCACAAAATAGTGGCATCTCTACGGCCCCCTTGGGGAAAATAACAGCATGCAGGAATCCCAGCACGACGAATGGCATGCACAAAGCATGCTACATTCAGAGCTATTTCCATCCTCTCCATAATAACACTGCCTTGTTTACTTCAGTTGGACAAGTGCTTATTGTAGCATACACCTTCCCTACCCAAAGACATTTTTAGCAGCCTTGACACACCTTCTTCCTAAGAAAGAAACTTTTAGAACATATAAGTAACAAATGATTCCCCCTCTCTCCAAAAATCCCCACACTGCATAATAATAATAATAAAATGATTCTTACAACTATCATGGAGTGAACATGCACCTTTCATAAAATCAAATGAAGGAAAAAGTATAGAAGCGAAACTTGGGTCACAAAATCTAGACTTAAAAGGGTGAGTGTAATCTTATATCCCTAAAATTAATGGTTTAGGGAGGGAAGAAGCTGCCCAGCAAAGATCTCAAAGCTGCACAGAAGAACACACTGCGGTGAATATTTAGCACATAACCCAAACTCTAGGGAAACATACAGAAGAGGGGGGTTACTCACTAATAACAAGTCATGTTCCCTTCTAGGGAGCTACCTAGGTTGTTAGAGGTGAAGGACCAGCAGATCAGAGTGGTTTTGGTTTCTTTGCTCCCCATATGTTCACATTCACACCCAGCGAGTTATTCTTTTATTTAATAATTACAGTAACAGAAGGGACAAGAAGGGAGGTGCCATTTACTTCACCAGGTGCTATGGACCAGAACCAGTTTGGTCCCTATGGTCTATTCCCCAAGACTTTCCTCCCTAGTGATAGAGAAGTCCTATTTAGTCCAGCCCACTGGTCCCCAGACAGGATCGACCCCACTAGTCTATTCCCAGGGCTTTGTCCAAGCTGCTTTAATTTAGTAACTCTTCTGCAACTGACAGAACTCTGCTGGGATTGTGTCAGCTTCTCCCCGCGATACCATTAGCTCTCCCGCAAACAAATCACTTTAAACTCAAAGCAACAAAGGCACTCACCCCAGGCCAGCAGCACCGCCAGGCCCTGGCGCAGCCGCAGCTTCATGGTGCTGTGCGTTGCACTTCTTCACTTGGACCTGGATTCTGCAGCTGCCCACGGGGCTCTGCCCCTCCTGGACACAGCAACCACCTCTCCCCCCTGCAGGTCAGCCTCAGCCTGCATCTCCTCACCAGCCGCAGCTGAGCTGCAACTTTCCCCCGACCCCCTCCTCCCGCCGGGCTCGACTGGCTACTGTCAGGCTCCCTAGGGTAGGGGATCTGGAGGGGGTGGGGTGGGGAGCTTCTCAATGGTCAATCAATGCACAAAGGGAGCCAGCCCAAAGCTGGGCAAGAGCAGCAGCCGCCTCAGCAGCCGCCCTGCCAGACGCAGCCCAGGTCTGATGCTTGCATAAAATCAGCCACATCTCTCAAAGCCGCGGCGTGCATCCTCCTTCCCGGGGCAAAGGGGGCTGGCCCGCGGAGCGTGCACAGAGACTGCCTTGCTCCTAGTGGCCAGCTGCAGTGGCTTTGCTCTGTCTCCTGCAACCGTTAAGGGCAAACCCCCACCCCGCCTCCATGGCTGCGGCGGCTGCTCGGGATGCCCCAGGTTCCCAAGAGCTGGAATTATTCAGACATCGCAGGCGTTGCGCAGGGGCTGCATTCCGGCCACTGCCCGCGATCAGCTTCCCCCGGGTCCTAGAGGGAGTCTCGGCCGGTGCCCTGCTGAGGGCGCTCACGAGCGACCCGCCTGCGGGCCAGGCTCCGTGGGAGGCAGGAGCTGTGGGTGGGGGGAATTTACCCTCCCTCCCTGCTGTGTGTGTTACAATGAGAAGCTCTCCGGCAGAAGCGCCCCCCGACTACCGCTAAGAGGCTGTCTGCTGGGGAAAGCGTCTTCTTGTCATTTGTGCACACAAAAGGCTGTTTCTGGGAGAAGGGAGGTGCTATGAACACCACAAGGCAGAGCTACAAATATCATCATATAGCAGAGGGGGAGCCCTGTTTGTTGCCTTTTACAGATCCAGACTAAGAGTCCTGTGGCACCTTATAGATTAACAGAGGTATTGGAGCATGAGCTTCCAGGGGTGAATACCCACTACCCACAAAAGCTTATGCTCCAATAGTCTGTTAGTCTATAAGGTGACACAGGGGACTCTTTGTTGCTTTTTAAATATAATCATCTAGCTCTTATACAGTATTTTTCACTGGCAGCTGGCACACTCCAGAGTTGGGGTTTGAGCCATGCATTATAGAGACAGGGCCCTAGCTGCAGAGTTCAGATTACCCCCAGTAAAACCATCAGATCTGGGCCCAGCGCTACATAGAAGCAGAGCTGGTGGAAATTTTCCAAAGGAGACATTTCTCCCAGTGAAACAAATAGCCTGTCCTCACATTGTTCACTTTCCCCACCAAAGAAAGCAACATCTGTAGATAATATCAACCCAACATTTTTCACATGGAAACTATTAGTTCAGAGGTTCTCAAAGTGTCCATGACCTCCATTCAGGTGGTCCAAGGATAGTTCCCTCTAAGGTGCACGTCTGCACGGCCCCACACAAGAGAATGAAGAGCCACCTACCTAATAAGTGGAGCTGCGCAGGCATGGCCTCACTAATTAGGTGCCTGGACCCTGGAGGAGACGTACATGTAGTGTGAGGTGGTGGCCATGTGGGGAATAGAGGATAGGTGGGAGGAGGCAGTGGAGTGAAAAGAGGGGGTGGGGGAATTTGGGATGTGCAGGGCTGTGATGGCCAGAGAAAGTGGCGACTTTGCCCAGCTCCAGGACTGCTGCGGCAGGGGAGAGAGGGAACCCCCCCCCCCCCGGCTTCTTTCCAGCCCCAGCTCAGGGGCAGCCGTGGCAGGAGAGAGAGGCACATCCATTGCATTAGAAAGGTAAGACTACTGACATTAAAATGAGTTGGGTGCTTTTATTTGTAGAACAAAAATGTTAATTATTAATAAGGTTTTGTATATATAGCACTTTTATCCAAAGCGCTTTACAGTAGTTAGCTAACGATACAAACAACATTCGGAAAGATCATTAAGTGGTCCCCTGAGACTCTTAGCAATTTTCAAGTGGTCTGTGAAAAAAAATGTTTGAGAACCACTGTCAGACATCTTTTGTTTACCTCAAATTCAAGGAACAATACCGGCCAGCCACTGTTTAGATAAAAATGTTTAGAGGAGACATGGTAAAAAGTGTTACCAAGGGCAGGCCCCATTATGCACCCTACAAACGTAAAACAATTTCAAAATTTTTTCTCTTTATTTTCCAACTAGCTCTGCTTAACAATTGAAGAGCTTTTATATTATTAGTTATTACTAGTTTGCCCTCCCAAAACACAGCTATTCCAGTTATCCTCTCTCACCACTAGGACGCCTCCTACATCTTATCCTATTCCCTAATCACCCTGCCTGTTACCTTCAACTCCTCACCCTCACACTTTCCTCCTGCCTGTGTCTCTGCTCTCACTTCCTACTGTGCTCCCCTCATTCCCTCTGCTCTGCTGTCTTCTCTTGCTTTTACTGCACTTTTGGCCAAGAGTAAGGGATGGTGACCTCTCATGCTTTTCCCCTCCACCTCATCCTCTCTCTGCCCCCTTGAAATCTCTTAGTATCCACTACCCCAAGTAGCAGTTTTCCAAAGCCTGCACCTGTGCCCTCTTACTAACACAGTCCAGGTACTGCTAATCCCAAGCATTCAAAAATGATGGGTCAGATCACCAAATATCATGAGATTCATAATTTTTTTAAAGCCAGATTTTTTGCCTTCTGTTTTTGAGCCTTTAGGAGGTTCTCAGCTCATGTTTTCAAGCTCTTCTCCACACCATGAGGCAGTGGTTCTCCACCGGGGTACACATACCCCTGGGGTTCACAGTGGTCTTCCAGGGGTACTCAACTCATCTAGATCTGTGTTTCTCCACCTGTGGGTTGCAGCCCCCAGGGGAGTCACAGGACGGGTTTAGAGGGATCGCAAGTGTACGGCTGGCATTAGGGGGTAGCAAGCAGGGCCCTACATCACACGAGGCCCCCGCAAAGCTAAATTACATGCTTCAGTCCACTAACGGGGGCTTGGGCATCACAAGGCTCACAAGTGAAAAACAGGCTCAAGTATCACATTGAAATATAAGTACAATATTTATATTCTAATCAAATATATTTTATAATTATATGGTAAAATTAAAAAGCCAGCAATTTTTCAGTAATAGTGTGCTGTGACACTTTTGTATTTTTATGTCTGATTTTGTAAGCAAGTAGTTTTTAAGTGAGGAGAAGCTTGAGGTATGCAAGACAAATCAGATTCCTGAAAGGGGTACAGTAGTCTGGAATGGTTGAGAACCACTGCTATGAGGGATAGAAATGTAGTTTAAAAAAAATGAAAGTGGAGGTTCTTATAATCACATGACTCCAGGAGCTAAGGCTTTACAAAATTTAAAAAAAAAACCTATCAATAGCATGAGATTAAACAATAAAATCACAAGAGTTGGCAAATCTGCAGACCCTTCACCAGGGGGTATCCCATGCATGATCTAATATTTGTGTGTCTGATTTCAAGTGTAAGCTCCTCAAGACAGGCATCAGGTCACTTATAAATAACTCTCTACAAACTATTCTCCATAATAAGTTAAATGCACTTTGAAGATTATGCCAAGGGCTGCTGAGGCTTTTAATTACCTAGTTTATAGATGTAGAAAACTAGCACAAAAACAAGGAAAGTGACCTGGTAAGTCAGTGGTAGATCGGGGAATGGTACACACAAGGCCCAATTCCTTGTTCCTAATCCCATAATTTTGAGAATGAAGCCAACAAATTAAGTGCACAACACAGATTTACAACTAGAGCTGATCAACATTTTCCCCTAAATTCTGTAATTTTTCAACAAAAGGTTGAAGCTGACAACACAAACAAACAAAAAACGGTTCTGTTTTTCACTGGAAAAAACATCAGAAAAACATCCAAAAAATTGCAAACTTTTTTTTAATGAAAACGTTTGGAATTTTTTTCACAAAACATACTTATCAGCTTTTGACATGCTCTGTTTAGAACAACCAAATGAGGCAATCTGATTTCATGTAGCAAAGCCTGCAGCGCTCACTGTTAGTCAGGGTCAAATAGTGACCTGAGGCATTTTTTAAAAAATGCATAGCCTTATTACTAACCCAAGTAATTCAGTCCCCTTCCAGTATGGGGAAATTACAAGAGTTAATGCAATTCAAACGCCACATGCCTCCCCTCCCTCCAAGAGCCCCAAACTTTAGAGATATGTTGGGTCCAGATTTTCTTTCATTCCACTAACAGTGATAGAAGAAAGCTCATAAATTCAGATCCAAGTCCTGATCTACATCCTTTTATGTTTTGGGGTCTCTGCCCTGGGCTTGTAGGAATAACATGGGCAGAGGAAACTAATTGAACAATGCACATGCCTATTTAAAATTTCTAGTGACATGATACTCCTGCCTCTGGATGGGCTGAAATTTGCCCCTTATTTTGGCACTTGTATGCTGGTCTCAGACTGATCTGCGTAAAGGCAGCATAAGTGGAAAAACGCATTTTAAAACAGAATGAAATGACTATGACACCATTCATCACTAGCCTCAGGCAGCCAGGCCAACTCTGCCAATCTGGGGAAAAATAGCTGTCAGCAGTGGGCAAATGCCAAGTCCCAAGATAGCATGCAGAACTTATATTCAGCACCTGAGCCACACAACCATAGACAAGTGTGGTTAACTGAATTTTGCTCTAAGAAGATTTAGACAATGCTACAGGTGAAGGTTTATATAATTTATTTGATCTTCAGCTTTGTAGGTGGTTGATGTTCTCAAATTATGTTAATAACTAGCAGTAGTGAAAGGAGTTTTGTGATTCAGCTATAGTGTTATGGATCCTTTGTTTTATGGCAAAGTGAACTCCAAAACTGTGATGAAAATTGTTAACAGGAGCATCCAAATCTCTCCCCCTCCCCCCTCTTTTTTTTTTATTAGTGTCTTTACCTGTCACTTTCTGCCCTTCATGTAGGTTGTAACACTAAAATTGGTCAGGTCAATTCCACTTTTGTTCCTACTTTCAAGTTCCTTCTAATGCCGTGTTTCTCAAACTGTGGTTGCCGGTTGTTCAGGGAGAGCCCCTGGTGGGCCAGGCCGGTTTATTTACCTGCCCCATTTGCAGGTCCAGCCGTCACGGCTCCCACTGGCCGCGGTTCGCCGCTCCAGGCCAATGGGGGCTGCTGGAAGCGGTGGCCAGTGAGTCCCTCAGTTTGTGCCCCTTCCTGGCCTGCAGCGGTGAACCACGGCCAGTGGGAGCCGTGATCAGCCAGACCTGTGGATGGGCAGGTAAACAAACCAGCCTGGCCTGCCAGGGGCTTTCCCTACACAAGTGGCAACCTCAGTTTGAGAAACACTGCTCTAATGCAGGTGTATTGAGGTACGTCCTTGCTGAGGAAAACTGGAGATTTTTTTTGTGTGCATGCTTTAAGTTAAGCATACAGCCTTGTCCTTATGAGCATGCATAGCTTTACAGTTCCAACTCTGGGGTCAAGTTTTGGCCCATGATATTTGCATACAACTTCCCTGGAAGTAGATAGGAGTAATGGGTGAATAGCTGAGGGAAGAATTTCATGACTTAGATCTGTTATATAAAATATACTAAACAAAACAAATGCTACACTTGTTTTTAAGCTTCAATAAAAAATTAATTTAAAAATATGCTGGTAAGAGATTTTAGGGCCCAACAAAGCAGCATTGATCTAATCTGAGACCATGAGGGTGAAACCAATCAGAAGCCAGATAACCCAACCAGTCTGTTACCACTGTCATGGTGAACAAAAAGTAAACTACTGCTATAGTGAAGAGCAGAGAGATGTTTTGATATTACTGCAGCATTAACAATTAGAGGTGTTAACTAGTAACAGAACAAAGGATTTTAGTAAAAAACAAAACAAAACAAACAACCCCCACCCCCAAACTACTTTACTGTTTGTATTTCAGTAGCACCTAGAAGCATCAACTGAGAGCGGACCTCATGCTAGGCACTAAACATACAGTAGTAAGAGCATTTCTGTCCCAAAGATTTTACCATCTAAGCAGGCTAGACAGAGTGGGAGAACGAAATGTCATTTTACAGTTGGAGAATGGAGGGATAGAGGGATTAAGTGACCTTGCCAAGGTCACACAGGAAAGTTGTGGCAGACCTGAGAATTCAGTCCAGTGTCCTGCCACATGGTCTATTTTTTTAAGCCACAAGACCATCCTTTTTCTCATAGTAGGAAGTGTTGAGGATTTATTTCCCTTTTGTCCCAGCACTAACCCCTTCTCTAAAAGAAAGTTAATCTTGTGCTGTTGCAGCACACAGAAGTTTACTTGAGCATGTCTCTTTCCAAAGAGATTTATATAAGAGATTTATTTTGCTGACTTAGTCTTTTTAATGCTGGGATACTGTGAAACATTTTGTGACTTGTACTAAGCAGGGACAGGTACTGGTTCTAGTCTTACATCACTGTGGATGTGAGGTTTGCATCTACTTCCCACAGATGCAGCTTCAACACTTACTGGGGCTTGTGCGGAGGAGACATGTAATAACAAAGTCTTCCAGATAAGTAGCATAGAAGAAGTTCTACATCTAGGCAGACCTCACTTTATAACACTGCCCTGAGAATTTCAGCCCTTTACCCCTGTATTTGAGTCACAGGTGCTTGGCTTCCTCTAGGACAGCAAGATGACAGTTGGAGCATCAGTGCAAGAGACAGTCAAAGCCACAGCCATCTAAGTGTGCTAAGGGGAGTTACACTGGGAACTGATTCACTGGAGCCCTGGAGAAATGCAAAGGGATGGGCAACTAACTTCTGCCCAGCTATAACCCAGGTTCGCAGGGCCGGCTCTAGGCACCAGCAAGCCAAGCACGTGCTTAGGGCGGCACATTTTCAAGGGCGGCATTCTGGCCATCTTTTTTTTTTGTTTTGCGTCCAGTGGCAAAAGCCTAGAGCCGGCCCTGGCAGCAGCAGCGCATCATGCATGGGGGGCATCCTGGGGCTGCTGCAGTTCGTGCTGCGGGGGAGCAGCAACTGCACCTTGTGGCTGGGCCGGGCAGGCTCTGAGCGGGGGACACTCAGGCTGAGGGCCGCCCCACGGGGCACATGGAGCCGCCTGCAAGTGCTTTTTTTTTTTTTTCTCCTCATGTCAGGTTTTATTCATATAAATATTAAGGTAGAACAGGAAGGTCAGTGCCACACAGGAAGTTCCCAGCATCCTCTCTGTCCTGCTGCTATTTTGCATCTCCTTTCTTTTCTCCTGCTTCTAGTTTCAGGGTCTCTGGAGCTGTGTGATAGGCAGGAAATGTCTCCCAGGGACTATTCAGATCAAATTTGCGGAACTCCTGAGCCAGCTCCACAGGCTCTGCCACCACCCGTTTCACCTCATCATCATAGCGCACCTCTACATATCCAGAGAGTGGAAAGTCCTTCCGGAATGGGTGGCCCTCAAACCCATAGTCTGTTAGGATTCACCTCAGGTCAGGGTGGTTGGCAAAGAAGACTCCATACATGTCCCAAACCTCTCTTTCATACCAGTTTGCTGCCTGGTGCACTGACACTGCTGAATCAACAGGTGTCCGCTCATCTGTGTATGTCTTCACACGGATCCGAGAATTGAAGCGCAGAGACAGGAGATTATAAACAAACAATCTCAAAACGGTATTGTCGAGTTGGGACATCAATAGCAGTCAAATCAGCCGGGGATTTAAATTGGGCATTGGTGTGATCTTGAAGAAAAGTCAGAATTGGAACAATCCCATCAGGATGGATAAATATCTCCAATTCATTGAAACGGGTCACCTGGACTTGCTGGATATACTTGGGCAGAATTTCAGCCACATACTCTCCAAAAGCACACAGCTGGTTCTGGGCCACTTCATCCTTTGGTCGAACGGTGGGACGGGTCTCTGTTGTGGAGCTCCCCTCAAAACGAGCTTGCAACAGCACTGCAGAGCGTGCAGCAGTTCTAAGGCCAGCCCAGGCCAGCCCCAGCGCTGCTGCCAACATCCTGCCTGGGCAGCGAGCTGGGGACACAGACACACAAGGACACTGCAGGGCGGCCGCCCCCCAGCGCCGCAGCCGGGGCTGGGCGAAGCGGCCCAAGCCGCCCAGGGACTGGCAGGCTGGCCAGAAGCAGCAGCAGCAGCAGCAGCAGCGGGGCCATGGAGGGCGGGGTGCTGCTGTGCGGGGCCCGCGTCCCGCTCTCCGGGGCTCCGCTCCCTCTGGGGCTACCCTGCTCCAACTCCTCAGCCCCCTGCCAGGGCGGTCCCCTGGCTCTGCCCTCCTGGGTGCCTGACAGTCCTGGAGGCGGGAGCTCTGGCTGGCGGGACGCTGGGCTGAGGTGGGGCTCGGAAGCCCTGCTGCTTACCCCGACCTGCCAGCGCCAGCTGGAGGCAAGGAGGGGGGGGTGGGCAGAGTCAGCACTGATGGGGAGGAGCCCAGGGCTAGGGCAGCAGGAGGTGGGGGGCAGCCAAAATTTTTTTTGCTTGGGGCCGCAAAAAACCTAGACCCGGCCCTGCAGGTTCGCCATGGAAGATTTTGAATCATTGTCAGGCCAAAGGCACTGTGTGTTCTAATCTTACCATTACTTTGTGAAAGCCTTTGCATTACAGCTGTAGTTGTGAATGCTGGCTATCATCTGTCATTTGACAAGCATGCTCAGACATGTCTACTATCCAGCCTGCAATTAGCTTTGAGAGAGGTTGGGTGGTGGTGCTTTGGGGCCATGGTGAAAGCAGAAGGTAACACTGAACTGCTAAACCTTTCTATATATAACAGGGGTAACACTGCTAGTGGAGAGCTTACAGGACTGGAGTAGATACTGAGGTGCCATTAGTTTTATGGAACTATCCACAATACTACTTCACCTATGAAAGAAGCTGGTTACTTACAGCCAGCTGCCCACCCAGACCCAGAGAGCATTCTCTGTGCCTAGAGAGTCAAGTTCATCCAGGTCTCCCCTAGATTGGACACTTATGCTATGTTCTCAAGCTAGGCTGAGCCTAGATGGCGGTTTTGTAAAGTGCATGCAGACGCATTGTTCCAACTCCAGGAGACTTGAGCTTACGCACCAGGGGATCAGCTTGTACTGGATCAGAGTCTGGGCAAACCCTCTCCTTTTCAAATCAGTGTGGTTTGAAGTCACACTGGAGCCTCTTCCAAAGCCAGCCTGACTCAGCATTCACAAGCAGCCAACGGCCCAGCAGAGGCCTTTGCAGATTGCAGTGATACCACCTTGCCTGTGTATTTCTTAAAAGCAATTATCGAAGGAACTCTGCACTTCTCAGCTATCAGTGGATTTAAGTACAAATCCCAGCAGAGCAGTGGCCTCTCCCATCTCTCACAATACACAAAACCTGCAGGTTTTCATGTAATGTTTTACCCATTACAGCTTGGAGCAGAGTGCCCAAACTTGGCTAACCCCAGGGACTTTCAGTGAAGCCTATAAGGGAAGGCAGCAGCTCCTAGGGAAACACTCCAGAGAGGAGCAGAGTGCTTTCTACCGAGCCCTGCAGTGCCATCCTTGCTGCAGTCTACTGATGAACGCTTCCCGGCAAGGCAGCTTCCGAGCGAAGCAGCATCAGTTTTCACCCAGTGCAGCATCCCAGCTCAGACCAGGCACCTGATGTTTCTGAGGGCCCGCGTTCACTCTAGGGACCCTGGATGCTCGACAGTCTTAGGAGGAGGAATATTCCTCCAGGCCTGTGTTAGGGAGCAGTGTCAGAGTACCACAGAAATTGGAGAGGAACCCCCTTCCCTGCACCCACACACTTCTATTCTGTTAGGGATGTCAAATATTAAACGGTTAACCAATAACCAATCGTTAATATGTTTCAGTTAATGTTTAGAACAAATTGGCAGCAGTCCCGACGCCCCTGCAGTGTGGGGCCAGGCAGCAGCCCCAGACCTCCTTGTGCAGGGCCGGACAACAGCCCCAGCCCCACCTTGTGTAAACGGTTAACCAGCATAATTTTAATAGTTTAATTGTAAACACATGTACTTTTTGAAACAATACTTACATCTCTAGTACTGATACACCCACAGTGTGGCTACTTCCCAAAGGGGGTAAAATGTGTGTTCCTGGCCTGTGGGGATCTTCCACTAGTGACACCAATGTCAGCTGTAGCAAGGGCCACAGACGTCAAGAATTGTCCTGCACAGCTGGGCTGGACAATGCAACAAAGTGAGGGGTGAAGCCAAGTACTGTAGCTACCTCTAAATTAAGAGCTCATGGTGTGTGTAGCACTGGGGCAGGGCTAGCAACATCTCAGACTGAAGGTCCTTGCCCTTTTCCAGTGGAAGCATCTCCTGTCTTGAGTGACAGAGAGGAACAAAAGGCTGAGCCAGCCACAGAATTCCCAGCTGCTCTCCCCGGCCATTTGACCCTCACTACGCCTTCCCCACCACCTCAGGCAGTAGCAGGTGAGGTGTTCAAAGCCCTGTACACTAAAAATCAGAACAAGCTGCGGGTGCTACTGGGACGCTGTTCATGCTAAAAGGTTCTGTCCAGGTTACCGCCTTTAACCACAATTATGAAACGGGCTTCAAGCTCAGATCTCCCCAGCTGGTTACAATTTATAGGTTGTATCCACACCCCAGCTCTGCCAATGACAACCACATGGGCACATCCACATCTAGTGTTCTAGTTAATCATATTTATATCAGTACATTCTGGAGGCAAAAATCCCCCAGCAAGGGAGAGGGGGCCAGGAAGACATGCCCATGAGCCGCAATAGGAAGCCCTGCCACACAGAGCCCCAGGGGACAGTCAAGCCAGTTATACTAATCCCAGGTAGGAGTCTAGTTTACACTGCACAATGGCAGTGTGCTGAACCACTTATGGGACAAGAGTCATGTGCTAATCTAGATCACTGTTAGCTGCCCTGCTGCCAAGAGTTATAGCCAAGCTGTGTGGGGATGTAACCTATGGGGAAGGAGCCAACACCGCCAGTAACTGCAGACAAGTTCTGTGAAAGGCACCTGAACACCAAGGAGTTTGCCTGGACCCCACACGGCAGGTACTGTCATTTCCACGACATGTTCTAGAGTAGGTGAGGGCAGTCTAAACCCAGGTTTGAGGCTATTCTACACCAGTCAGGCAAATTGCACTTAAAGCCAAATAGCTGAACTGCTCTTGGACATGGTCTAGGGCTGTGCCGCAGCGAAATGTAAGTAGCAGCCCCTCAGCCAAGCCTGCAGATTGACATGGAGGCTGTATGTTAAAAAGGAAGGGAACTGGGGATACTGGGCTGCAGTTTAAAGCCATGGTCACAGTGCCGTTCACAGGAGAGGCAGGAGCCTACGGAGAACCAGTGGAACACAACAGGGGTTGAGCAGTTCAGAACAGTAGTTGGGCCTGGCCTTCAGACCCACACACTCTATAGGAACCAGAAAAAGTCCACAGACCCAGGTATCATTCAAAGGCCCAGCCACTACTGGCCTTGGGCAGAAATGGTAGAGCGTCGATCATTCTCCTTGCCCTGTGTGGCAGTCTCCTATTGTCCCATCACGGTGAGGAAATGCTGAATAGCCTAGAGAAAACTACTGCGTTCCCAGTCTGCCCCCACCCACCCTCAGTGCTTCAACAGGTGCCCAGTCCATTCCCACTCCTCCTCACAGTGACAGTTACCTGGTACGTGCAAGAAGTACAAAAGCAGGGCCAGGATATCAAACCCCAGAGATAAAAATGACTCCTCCCTCTCGCTGTGAGCCTCCATTTTGAATGGTGGAACAGACACTTAGCAAGACAAAGGATGAGAGCAGGCAAGCTGCTCAGTCATGCTTATACTTCCTTACTGCAGGGGGGGGAATTTCCAGAGGAATACAAACACCGGCATATTCAAAACACATGTATTCAAACACACAGTAAAAGAGCAAAAGACTCGCAGTCTAATATACAAAAAGCAGGTGTGACACAGGAACGTGTTCAGACCATCCATCCCCCAACAGATTTCTTCCTGCATGTTGTCCTGCTGGGGTTCTTGCCACCACAGCTCTCACATCTGTGGCATCTCAATTGACTTTGCCCTTAAAGACACTGAAACACTTTGCACTGAAGACACGCTCACCAGCCAGTCAGCGTCCTGTACAAGCTGGGTTGCTTTAGGACTGGTGTGGGGAGGGGAGGCGTGATGCTTCATTCCTAAACCCACAATATAGCTTAGGTTCTGCTGCTTGTTCCGGTTCTGACCTGTACGCCTACCTAGGGCAGAATGTTCCACCCACCAAGGCATTTAACAACCCACTAGGGACGCTGAACACTGCCCCAGTGCAAGACAGATGCAATACCGGCCCCCTCCTTTGCCAATAAACACTTAAACAGCTCTAATATTTGAGGCGTTTGTGTTCTATGTGCCATGTTAAAGTCTCGCCAAGTCCCTTCATTAGGCAGTAACCAGAAACAGAAGGAGGCTGACGGCTGTGGTGATCTCACTGGAACGTATCTGTCAGCGAAGGAATGCCCTTCTGCCGGTACTGCTCCAGCCGTGCCGTCACGGGGAACCTCAAGCCGGAGCTCAGCATGGAGGAAGTGGGGAGGGTATAAAACATCCAGCCCATGTCACAACCAGCAATTCTCACCTATCAGGTTCAGCTAAGAGACAAGAGTTACCAAAGCTGCTAACAAACAGACTTAGCTGGGCCTTTACCTAGTTAACTCTATTTACAAGTCCTTCCACAGCTCAGCACCTCTAAGGCACTCCCTTAATCCATAAGGCACAAAGCAAGCAAGGGACTGGCTGAGTGCTCCGGTTCTCCTATTTCTGGTTGCATTCCTGGGTGGGACACATGTCAACTTCTCCTCTCCCTTGCACACAAGGCAGGCTCTGCCACTGCCCTTAGAACTGCTGGAGAATCACCTTCCGTTTCACATCGCGGCTGAACTTGTTCATCTTGAACAGCTCGCTGTCATAGAAGGCAGAGAGGGTGTGAATGTTGATCTGGCGAGCCTAGGAGAAGAGAACAGAGGGAGACGTTAATGCTCATTTCAGAAAAGACTTTCCACTGCAGAGGGCTCACACCATTCATGAAAATGAGCAGTCTCTGCTCAGCAAAGGCCCAGGCTTGAAGCAGGTCAGGACTGAGGAGAGCTGCATGGAGGATGCTAGCTCAGCATCGGCCTGCTTTCTGCCTGTCCTTTACTTCCATTGGATCTAAAATGCAACCATAACTAGAGAAAGCTGAGACCCATCATATGCAGCATGCACTGAGTTACACTAGGATTTCTGATCTGCACAAGAGCCTTCTCTAAGAAGAGGGGCTCAATTCACAAACCACTCTGGTGGCCCTGACATTTGAAAGAGGTACAGTTATTAGACACAATCCAGGACAGGGACCAAGAAGTAAAGAAAGAAGGAATGGGAAATTTGATACTCTACTGGTGCCATGCACTGTTCAGAGACTTCCCCCGTGAGGGCCAACAGTTTAGTTTGGTTAAAAAAAAGCTTATAGGCAGATAGGGAAGCCAAAAACTCTCAGTGACTGGGGCGGGGGAGTAGGTATGATCTTAACTGATCAGTGCTTGTATAATCACTTGCTTTTCCCATCCTGACAGCTCATTGTCCAATCAGACTAAACTCCACGGGGCAAACACCAGCCACTCCCTGGGCTCTGCTGTCCAAACACTGCAGCACTAGACTAGCGCAGGAGAACCAGAAAACAAAACTGATTAGGAATAAGTGAAAGCCACTATTCTATTACCCAGATGGGAGAAAAGCAAAGAGGCAAGAGACAGACTGAAAGCTAGACTTAATTTAAAATGACTTACCGCATATACTCGTTCATAAGCCAAATTTTTTTAGTAAAAAAGGGAAGCACCAGAGAAGGGGGTTGGCTTATGAATGGGTATAGAGAGGGAGAGGTGGGACACAGCCTGTCCCCCCAACAGAGGGAGCAAGGAGAGGCAGCACAGCCAGGAGAGCCAGAAGGGAAGAGACAGGGCCGGATTCTCTGTTTCTGGCCAGGCTGCTCTCCCCCCAGCTCCGAAGCTGGCAGGCTGCGGCCGCACCACCCGGCCTGCTGGAGTAGCTCCAGCCAGGTCAGAAACATCCTCCCCTGGCCCTCCCCAGATAAGGTAGGAAGAGATGGGATGGGGAAAGTGTGGGGGTCCTGGGCTAGGGGTGGGGCCATGTGTGGGGTGGTCACAGGGGTTACTCCCCTGACTCCCAGCTTCTGCCCTCCAAAAAAATTTCCCCACCAGTTGCTGTCCCGGCCTATCAGGGTAAGCAGCTGGCGTGCTGGGACACTTTGTTTACTTAGGTTTACCGCCGTGCCTGCAGATGCTCAAGGTAAACAAACCATTTCAGCCCACCAGTGGCTTATCCTGATGGCCCAGGAGCCAAAGTTTGCCGACCCCTGAATTACAGGGTCGGCTTATGAATGGGTTATAACATTTTTCCATTTTTACTTACCCATCTTGAGCGGGTCGGCTTATAAATGAACCGGCTTACGATCGAATATATATGCTACGTCTAATGCCACATTCTTCTGGTGCAGCAACTCAGGCAAGGAGGTTTTCAAAAATGTTATTAGTCTGACAGTGTCCCTTTAAAGGTACCTATGACCCTCTGGCAGATTGACAGTGGTAACAGAATACCCTAGAGAAGACTCTTCAAAATAGACATCCCAACTCACAGTCTGCTACGGCTGGGACAGCTGGTTTCTTGCTCCTCTCTGGTATCACAAGCATCTCCTTTTACATAGAGAAAGGAGAACTCTGGACTATTAGCACTGAAGGTTAAAGGGGAGCCCAAGGATCCTGGGGCAGGGAGGAGGAGAGGGGAGGGTCAGGGAGCAGTCAGTCCCCCCGGCAGAGTGCAGTGCACAGAACCTATCCCATACCTTATCCACCAGGTCTTTCTCTGGCACCTCAATGGTGTCTTGCTGTGCCCCGTAGCGGTTCCTCTGATACATCACCTGTTCTGCCACAAGCTGTTTCAGAATAAACAGCAAGAGCTCGTTGTTGTCTCGTCTGAAAGCCAGGTAACGGGAAAAGGTCTGGGAAGCAAACGAAGAGCCAAGAGGGTTAGAGACAGAGGGCCACACAACCTATGACCTACACGCAGGACACAAGTGTAACAGCTCGTCTACACTTAACAACTAGATCAACTTAGCTACATCCATCAGGGCTGTGAAAAATTTCTCTTCGAGGGCCAGAGTTAGGTCAACCTAATCCCTGGTGTAGACAGGGCAAGGTAGAAGGAAGAATTCTTCGGCTGACCTATTTAATACTTTTTGGAGAGGTGGATTAGGTACATTGATGGAAAACCCCCTTCCAGCAAGGTAGGAAATAGCTACACTACAAGGGCATAGCTGCAGCTGTAGCGCTTGTAGTTTAGACACAGTGCGTGGGATGGTGAGGCTTAAGCTGTCAAGTAAAAAACAAAAACATTCATTTCCATTTCACACCCTCCTTCAGGGTTCTGACTAACCTTTGGAACACAGGCCTTTGCCAGCCAGGTTAGTGGCTCAGGAGACATTCAGGGAATCCAAAGGGTGAACATATTTACTTTAACCAGGCCGAGGAACCTCCATCAGATGCTCTCTGATCTTGCAATATAGGATATCCTCACAGGCTTAGGAACCAACCCTGATGCTCCCTGTAAGCTGGAAGACAGGGCTTTTGGGGGAGGACCCACCCTTGGGAGAAAGGTCTATATAGCAACATAGTCTATATATGGCCCTGAATTCTACAGATTTCACAGTGGCCCCCCAAGCTTAAAACTTGCTGATCACAGCCCCCAGCCCGAGAAAACGGCCAGGAGTCTTGCAGACCCAAGCAGTAACTTGAGCTCAGCCAAATGAGTTGAGTAGCCAGCCAAAAGCAGAGTATAATTCAGAGCCAGGATCTTTGGCTCTTAGAAAAAGCATAGACCCTTGCATGTCAAAACCAGAGTGACCAGGGTGCAGCCCAGGGTACCTTCTCATATGAAGGCCTGGTGTTCTGCAGAGTAACACGGAGCTGCTCACCAAGGCCCTGCTCGCACTGGGGTCAGAGGTAAAGATCAGTGTTTTAGCCACTGTCCAAACCAAACTGGTTTCCAACCCAATCAGTTCAGATGGAGCTTTAATCTAGCTGGTTAAGGGACTCCAACCCATAAGCCCCTTCCCACACACCTTCCGCATGCTCCTCATGACGCTGAACTTCTGAGTGTCAATGAAGCTCTCCAGCATCACCCTGATGGCCATGTTGACGTCGTCCTCCACCACATAGTCCCGTAAGTGAATTCGGGCATGGGCCTCGGCCATGCGGATCATGGACTCTATGTGACGCACCGTGATGGGGATGCTGCCAGTGGCCTATGGAGCGAAGGGAGGGACAATATTACAGGGACACACAGAACATGAGAGATAGCAGACCAGACTCTTTACACGGGTCCTTCTCAGCCCATGCATGTCTGCTTGAGATGCAAGGCTACCTACTGTAGGTGACTGGTCATGAACCTTCATAACCAAGAAGCTTCAGAAACCAAGGAAACTGCACCACCTACTGGCAGACATAGTGTAGTATGGAGAAAGGTAATTGATACTTATGGGCCTAGACAGACAACATCGTTAATTCACTTAAAGGTGAGCTATAAAGGTGCTTTTGCCCCTTAGTTTGCTTATTTATGATGAGAGGCGTGAAAGAGTTCTCTCTCCCCTCACCCAATTCTTAGTAGGGAATTTAAACAAAAAAACAAACAAAAGAAACAAACAAACAGATGAAGTCAGATATTAAACTACATTTTCCCAAGGTCCATGAAACTCCTTGTGGCCCCATCAGATTCATTTGAGAAGAGGAAGATCCAGGATCCCTCAAGAGGAGTCCATGGTCACAATGGGAAAGCACTGCAGAGCTTGCCTGCTGCCATAGCGCTTCCTTCAGCCCCCAAGGGTGAAGGTGGAGAATGTGACTGCCTCAAAGGAAATCCAAAGACGCAGCAGGAGATTAAGGGATTCCACAGCAGCAAAGCCAATATATTTAAGATATCTCCATGGATTCCTACCAGAGCGCATAATGGCACAGAACGTATTAGCCCTACAGCATACAAAACCTCACTACTAACCTATGTACCTTTACATTCAGATGAGGGAGAACCACTTATTTACCAGGTGTCTCTACAACATTGGACACAGTCCACCACTTATGGCAAGGTGACCCAGAGCTTCATACCCAGATACTATGGTGAGGGACACAACATGAACAAGTAGGAAGATCTTGGGGTAGTCCACTGCTGATCCAGGTAGCTCCGCCTACTTCCCCATAAAGCCCTTTATTTAAGTCTACTCACCATGGACTCCTTCCGGAGATCACTGTACATCCGGGCCACCTTGTCTTGGTCCATCTGGTTTAGCTTAGGGTGGACCTTCTCCTTGGCATAGATGATGTATTTCTTCAGGATCTCTTGGGGAATGGGATCCACGCCATAGGTGTTAGGGAGGATAATCTCTTGGGCATCTCCATTCACTACATCTTTGCTGCCGGGGTGGTGTTTGATGTGGCTTCCCACGACAAACCGGGCTAGCATCTCGTCCTGCAGGACAATGGTAGGAGTAACAGGCACTGGAGCCATTGCTGCTTCTGCAGCTGAATTCAACCATGTAGCTGTGTGCTGCAGACAGACAGAAGCTTGGGGATAGATGAGCAGTCAGCCAATGGTTGTACTCAAACAAGGGGACCCAGACTGATTCCCAGTCCGTCACACAGGCTGGCGAAGGCTTGAAGAGTCACACTCAGTCTTTGGAAAAGGGGCGCAAGGGCCTCACGGCATTTGACACGAGTGCATGTTGGAGCCATGTGCACTGGTTTCAAAAGGGAATCTCAGCCAGTTGCTGGATGGAGACTGTGCCGCAAAAGGGACACATCACATTTATAGAAGCAATGTCATTCTTTTTTGAGGCAGGGTGGAAATCCTCACTATGCTGTGGGGGAAGTGCCTCAGGAGGAGAAACGATTACAGGAGATCTCACAGCATGAAGGATAGGGCTGTACACAGCCCTGACAGACACGTAGGTTTGAGTAAGGCTCTGAATGATGCTGAGAGATGTTGTGGCTTCTTGGCGGAGAATGGGGGATGAAGCTCTCTTGCCTCAAGGGAAGGGGTGTGGTGCAATCCTCTCTCCATACCCTGAATGGCCAATTCAAGGAGTTAGCCACTCGACTGGCCACAGGGTGAAATGAAGAGAGGCAGGGGCATTCAAAGAATTAGATGAAAGGCACGTGGCTGGAATGAGATAAATCTTAGGGGTGGAGGTTGGGGCCCCCAAAGCAGCCTGTAGTCAATGACCTGCTGAGGCTTGGGAGACTTTACCCGGCAAGAGCACCAAGGCAAGGGGTAGCGCTGCCCTATGCCCCCCCTTCCCACCACTTCAGTGCTATCACAGCATGGTAGGCATCAGAACCTAACCAGCTCCCTGTCAGCATGGGTAGTGGCACCCCCACCACCACATAAGATGTGAGAGTCACACTTTGGCTTGTACCTGAACTGGGTCCACCGTGTCTCTCACCACACACAAGACATCGAATCGAGAGATGATGGGCTCCGTCAGATCCACGTTCTCTGAGAAAGTCAGCGACGGGTCATAGCGCCCACCTGCATCACAGAAGGAGTCCCTCATGGTCAAACAAGTTCATGTGCCCCCCCAAGAGACCCTGCATCCAGCATCATAACCTTGTTCCTGTGGGTTTGGTTTCTGTCTCCAGATGGCACATGTAGTAACAGAGTTAGAGGGTCTGGTGACCAGAGGTACATAAAGAGGTAGTGCTGCAGTTCTGGTGACTGCAAAACTGATACCATGGGTCTGAGACAGGGACTCCCTGCTCTTCTAGTCCCCAGGTACTCACCTATAGGGTTGGCAGCAGCAATAATTGTGCAGCGAGCCTGCAGAGAGGTGACTATGCCAGCCTTCGAGATGGAGATGCTTTGCTGCTCCATGGCTTCGTGGATACTGGTCCTGTCCTGGTCGTTCATCTAGGAGAAAGCAAAGACTTTAACATTCACTGGCGCCCATTCCTGCAGGAGGCCAAAAGTGAAGGAACATGTTACACAGGGCCTCATGGTCCAACTTCCATGAGCCTACACTAGGTGCGTGCTGCCAGGGTCGCAGCAGGAAGGGAGGAAGAGAAAAAAATCACCAGTCCCCACCCACTTCACAAGAGCTTGTTGTACAGAGCTGAGAAACTTGTTTTAACATGTCCCTGGGCAGGCGAGGATGTAGGGTGGATCCATTAGCTCTAGATTAGGGGGCACAGATATTTCAAGGACAGGAGGCATCTGCTTCCTTCACTGCTACAAACCGCCCTTCGATCCTCAGATTCATTCCTTACCCACCTGCTGCTGGACCTGTGGGGAACTCAGTAGATGGCTTGGATTCAGGCCAGCCCCCTCTATCCAACTGTGGTGGCAAATCCTACTTTCACTTGCTCTTCTTAGGAGACCCATTAAAATCTGGCCCAGCTCAGCAGCAAGCGATAGCTCACATCACCTGATGAGGTCTCAGTGGCCTATGGGAAACGGTGTCTCCATGCAGTTCCTAAATACACTGGCACCACATCACAAGAATGGGCACTCATTATCCTCAGAGACCAAAGAATGAATGGGAGACAATCTGAGCTCCCTTCATCCCTCCAGGTCAGGGCTGAAGTGCTTCAGCAGGAGGCACTGCATGAAGGGTACTTTGATGACTTCCCTGAGCATCACATACGCATGTGGACTGCATTGTGAGCCTAGCCGGGGCCTAACAAAGGGCATCCACACGAGCCTGGGTCATTCTCTCCCGCAAGCAACAGATAAAACATTGGTCGGGGGAGGAATCATGAGCCACTGAACTTCTCAGCCAAGAGAGCCCCTAACTCACACCCCATTAGCTCTGCCTTACTGCGTAGATGAAGTCGGTGCTCACCTTGTCAAACTCATCTATCAAGCAGACACCCCTGTCTGCCAGCACCAGCGCCCCTGCCTCCAGGGTCCACTCTCTGCTGACTGGGTGCCGCTGGACGTAAGCAGTCAGACCAACAGCAGAAGCACCCTGGCCAGTGGTGAAGATGGCTCTGCTGGACACCTTCTCCACATACTTGAGGAACTGAGATTTGGCTGTGCCCGGATCTCCGCAAAGCAACACATTGATATCACCACGGACTTTGTGTTTGCCACCTATAGCCAGGTCAGAAATGGGAGAGGAAGTCAAGCCAGGAAGTCTTGTTTAAAGATCAATTTCTTCTGCCTCCCTCTTCGCCTCCCACCCACCGCCACCTTCAGTGTGAGTTTGAATTGTGAACATTTCGGGGGGGGGGGGGGGGGTCCCAATTCACTCACCAATGGAGTTACGCATGTGCAAAAATCCACACAAATAGATCTGCAAGAGATCCAGAGTCACCGAGCTCTAGTACATATGCCTGGCCCAGGGGCTCTCAGCCCTCCCCTTATGGAACCTGGTTCTTTTATGTATAGGTGTGCGATGTTGCATTTCTTCCCCCAGTTGAAATAAGACACTTCGTACACAAGGAGGAAGCAGTGAGGATTCCCCAGGCATCCGACCTGCACAAGGACACTAAACCCAGAATGCTAGGGGCAGAGATATGTTAAACCCATGATGCTAGGGGCTTAAATTCTAGCTCTTCAGAGCTAGGACTTCATCTTCACTATGTATTTCTACTCCTGTATTGTGGAACATATGCTCCTACTTCTATTCACAGAGAAGTCCTATTACTCTACTACTTCTGATCTTCTTACCCAGAAGTCACATTACAAAGGTAATTCTTAATTTCCTTCACTGCACCAGTAGAAACAGGTCTGGAATCACACACTGAATACAACTGACAACACACCTACCAGGATTTTTGGGTTCACCACCAAACAGGGCAAGGGCCAGGCCTCTCTTGATGTCTTCGTGCCCGTAAATAGATGGAGCAATGCTGGCAAAGATCTGAAAGGAAAGGCAGGAGTTTTCAGTGGCCCACTGTATTCAACATTTAGCATGACAAGCAGCAAGACTCATTAGCTATGTGGCTATTCTAATCAGTGCTTGAAATCACCCTGCTGACATCAAGGATTCCTTTATTATATGGAGAGGAACATAGCATCAATGCAATAATACGACCGATACACCTCAAAGGTTCTATGATAGCCCCGTGTTGATGAGCAGGACACAATGTGCAATCCAGTGCAGGATTCGCTATTACCACTACATTCAGACTTCGCACTAAATACAGCGAAGAGACGATTTGTTACTTTGTGTTCTGAGTTAGAGACCCTGATTCTGACTGAAGCCTGTTTAACTGATACATTAATATTTGACAATTATCAGCAGGAATAACTAAGATTGGTGATCTGCTGTGCAGATTAATGGCTCAAGACCAAGTATTTAGATTACAGGCAATTGTTTATTTGCATGCCCAATTAAGGCAAGTTCTGTCAAAATGTTGGCTATTGGTCACGACTGATTTCAAACCTACTTTTTCTTGGACAAAGAACTGAAGTTTTATTTCCAAAACTCTGGCTTTATAGATGTATCAGCTCCACGCAGTGGAAGTAAAGTTACAAATATCAGACTCTGCAATTAATGACAGGATAGAGATGACCGAGATCTCATCCTTGCTAAAGGATCTGAACCCACCACATTACGCTTCCTGCCCTATGGGTGCTTAATCTGGCTCCGCGTTCTATAGTGTATCAACTCGGGTCTTGGCAGGTTACAGCGTTGCTAACTGAACAGTTTAAGCCAGTCTTATTCCTTGCCAACCTGAAATCACAACCCTCCATGAATAAGGCGCAGGGA
>NC_066622.1:17952311-17972912 GCF_025201925.1 Gopherus flavomarginatus | reverse complement strand
AGCATTCTGCAGGATCACACTGTAGTGATCAGGAATCAGAGTAGTTTCCACTAGGCTTCTATGACTTAGAAGTGAATTCTTAGTGGGATGGTATTAGACTACTTCCATCCCTTTCTGGGCCTGATCCGAAGCACACTGAAGTTGACTGGGGTGTGGATGTAGGAAATCCATTGACTTACATGGGCTCTGGATCCAGTACATAAACAGCAGATGCAGAGGGAAGGAATGTTAAAAAAATAAGTGCATTGTTATGTGTAATATAAAACATTATGCACTAAGTACATGTATTCAACTCTTAGGAAAAAAAAATCCATAGTGAGCTTTAACTAAAGTTTTTTTGACAGGAAAATGTATATATTGAAAATTTACTTCAATTGGCCAAAACCAATTACTATTTTAGACTGATATGTATCACAACCCTGACCATTAGCCTCTACTAGAGACTTAGATCAACTTATGGAGACCCTTTGGGTGGGTGGGGGTTTTTTTGTTGGGGGCAGGGGAGAGGGGCAAAGACTGTTTGAAACTGGGGAATTTCCAGTACCTTTTATACCTTTACTCAGGAAGTGAAGTCCTAGGCCACTTCCATTCTTTTCTTTGAGTCAGAACAACTGAATGCCATCCCAGTGTGACTCCTGACTTAAAACTGAAATTAAGAGCTGTTAGTCTCCAAAGATACTTGGCGTATGTTGCCAGGGAACTGGGAACTTTACAGCTTTATCTTGTACACGTGCATGGCAGCATAACTAGGGAAAGAAAGGAAACCACCTCCTTGAAGTGAGATCAAACACATCTCTAGATTTTTGCACTGTCAAAACAACACATTTTGGATTTCTTTACAATAACATCTTACCTCACTACTTAATGGCAACAACCCTGATAGCATGGTGCCCCCCCAGGAGCTGGGTGGGGGCAGCACCCACTGACTAGCACAGGTGCTGAGTCTCATGGCCTCTGTGCAGATGGCTGTAGCCACCCTGGGATCTACCAGATTTGGAGGCAGGTCCTGAGGCCTTGAGGTGGGAGAAACAGGTGGCACATCTACTGTCACCAGTTAACACCTTCCATGAGCGATTCCTTGCAGAGAACAATCTCCCTCAAAAACCCCCTCCTGGATTTTTAATACAGGAGAGGAGGCTCTGTGTCTGTGTGACTGACTGACACATGGCTTCCTCTATTTGGAGTAGTGCTGAGCAGCAGCAGCAGCACTCCCTTCCCTCTGAGAGTGAGACCATAGCCCGGTTTTCTCACTGCCCTACCTGTATCCCCATGGGTGCACATTACTGTGCTCTCCTGAGCTCAGGGACTAGGGTTGTGACAGGCGCTTGCGCCAAGTTCCTGAGGAGAGGCCGCTCCTTTGGCTTGCCCTCTGTAAACCCTCCCAAAGGCCAGTCGCAGTCTAGCACTGAACATCTATCTGATCTGTGCTGTGTCTTTTCTCCCTCCCATCCTCCTCTTCTCCCCTTCCAGTTCTGCTGGCTGTTCTCCATGGGGTCATCAACTCCCCATCTTTCATTCCTACCTGATCCATGTTGGAATGCCGCCTGGCTGAGATGGCTGTCATCAACATTGCCAGTCTGTTGACATTGGTTCCACTGACTGTACAGCACACTTATATCTGTATTTATAAAGCCCTTTATTGCCAAAATGTCATTGCTTCCACATGGGGTGCAAATGGCCCAATCTTACAGCCTGAAATGGTCCCTAGCAGAAACCATACAATGACAGTGAAATCTGGAGTATATGGCGCAAAAAATTAGTGGTAGCTTTTGGTCATCCAGGAATACTTCCTCTGATGCCTGGAAATAAGGCTTTCTTAGGGAAGGTCAGAAGAGGAAGCTCACTTTCTTTGGCTGCATCTACACTACAAGCTAAGGGTGTGATTCCCAGCTTGTGCAAACATAATTGGATTAGCTCTCCTCTGAGATAATAGTGCAGCTGTGGTAGCACAGGCAGCAGTGTCACATGATAGCAGTCCTGAGTATATACCCGTGAGGTGTGGTGCATTTGTATTCGGGGTGGCTAGCCCCAAAAAAGTTTGGGGTATTTTGGAAGCTTTCATGGGGCAGAAAATCTGTCTTCCAACCAGCTCTAGTTACTCTTCCCTCATGCTGCAACTCATGATGTGGAAACCATATGCAAGAGAACAAGGGGACTACGTATCTTCCCCTTACTGCCCAGTGTGAGTATATACTATGAGTGACAATTATGTTCTGAGGTAACAATCTCTACACTAAGCTGTTCTTTCCCAGAAGTTCTTCATATGTGAAGGAGAAGGAACAATGATGCTGCACAGCTGTGGAACACAGAGGGGATATTTTGCATTCTGGATGCAGAAACTTGTCAAAGAGTCTTTCCAAAAGATAAAGCTTTATATAGAGCTGTCATTGCTGAAAGCAGATGATGATGTTGTCATCATCATCAACTCTGAACTTCATTTAAATGTTTGATAAGCATTGCATGAGTATATCATCTGCATTACAGGGATGTGGGGTCACGTTGATGTGTTTTTTGCACAGTTGCTTCTGCCAAGTCAAAATAGGGCTAAAACCCCCTGCATCGACTGACCCAATGATATATCTCCTTATCTTCTGTAATTGTTCTGACAAGTTGTCTGTCTCCTATCACCTGAATCTGAACCAAGAACAACAGTAAAAGGGAAAAATCCCAGCTAGTTGACACTTAAAAAGGGAAATGCAGTTACATAATACCAAGAAAGATCTTGCATCGATCTGTCTGAATAATAGAACATGTTCAAAGATACATGAGTGTCTTTGCAGCAGACAGCTGTTTAATTTCCTGAATTGTGAGAAGGTCATTTTTTTTCTAGGCACAGGGTGAGCTACTGTCAACTATTAATTTGGCTTGGCAGTGTCACACAACCAGTCTGAGCAAGTCTACAAATTTGAGTCTGGAATTCATTAGGGCTTGTTCCAGGGCCCTGAATCTGTTTGTTTTGTTTTTTTTAATTCCCCCCTCCTCCCTCCCAAATAACTGTTGGGTTTAGTTACTGCTGATTTTTTTTTCACTCAGTGTATTATGGAACTCCTCTGAGGAAATTAAAACAAGGTGAGGGGAAAGCATTCTGCTTGGAGAATCAGTTGTTTAGATTAAATTCTGAACTCAAAACAAAGATCTAGATTGACATTTTGCAGTTTATTGGAAACATTTGAATGGGAACAGAGAAACAAGCATTCGTGGGCTGCTCCCCCTGTACTCAAACAATAATTTGATCAGGAAAAGGAAATAAAAAAAACTGTTCCAAGCTAAGCTGAAGAGTTTTTTGTTTCAGGTGATGCATATGTTTTAATTCTTTTTTTTTTTTTTTTAAGCAGGGGGATGGACATAGCAAAATAAAAGCTGTGCTGCCCAAAGTGGGCAAGCTAGAGAGAACGGAGGAGCATAAACTTTTGCCATAGTGGATCTGATTGTTGGTCTGTCATGCCTGGAATTCTGAGTGGACAACCTAATGCGTCAGAGTGGCAAAAAACTCCATAATAAATCATCGGCAACTTTGCAGTAGTCAGCATATGCCTTGGGGCCAGAGATTTTATTTATATCTGACTATGTATAATGATATAGAAGTGAATGAGAGCTTTGTTTCATTCAGTACTGCAGAATTTAGCCTAATTTATAAGCCATAAAATTATCCAGAACCTTTTAAAATCCTGCAACTGTTTTGGTCTCTGTCTTAATGCAGTATTGTGAGACCTTTAAATTGCTATATCACTTATTTTAAATCCATCAGGAGCTCTCAGCTAAATCCACAACATGATCTTCCTTTTTTGTTATGCATGGTTGTTCTCTAAAAGTCTTAGGAACCATGTGTGACACTTAGCTGCAGACTGTTCAACCAGCGTAAGTCTGACTGAGTTGGGGGGAGAGAAGTTACTGCTAAGAGCAGTCTATAGAACATTGGCTGAACCACTACTTTGGCCAAAAACATAGTTTTCCAGCAGTTTGGGCATGAAATGATATGCTGTGGCTCTGTCTTTGGGTGTCCTGGACTCTGAATCTCCCTGTTATCCCCTTGCCTCAGCAAGTGAGATTTGCTTGTGCTTAACTGGTTGTCCCTTCCTCACACCATCAGTCTTTCAGGTTCTGTAGCCCTTATTCTGCTTAGCAGGTTACCAGTAGGTATACCCCAACCCCTGAGCCTCTCTGAAAGTGTCCCCCAATAGTATCTGGCTCCTGTCACTGGACACTAACAGTCATTACCAGGCTTGGCTATTTCTAAGAGAACAGTATGCATACAGCCTGATGGGCACAACTCGGGTTCAGGTCCCTTTATAACATCATGGCCCAGAGATATATTTATAGTGAAGCAGTCAAGCTTCTTCTCAAAGACTAAGACTTGAGAGATTGAGTAAGGATAACAGGAGAAGAAATAGTTATATAAAAAGTGTAACTCCTTAGAGTCTAAACCAGGCGTCGGCAACCTTTCAGAAGTGGTGTGCCAAGTCTTCATTTATTTACTCTAATTTAAGGTTTCGCATGCCAGTAATACATTCTAACCTTTTTAGAAGGTCTCTTTCTATAAGTCTATAATATACCAGTATAACTAAAGTATTGTATGTAAAGTAACTAATGCTTTAAAAATGTTTAAGAAGCTTCATTTAAAATTAAATTAAAATGCAGAGCCCCCTGGACTGGTGGCCAGGCCCCGGGCAGTGCAAATACCACTGAAAATCAGCTCGTGTGCTGCCTTCGTGCCATAGGTTGCCTACCCCTGGTCTAAACTTACCTTTAACAGGCTAAAATCCTTGTCTAAAGTAGTTGCATCTCCCAGCATCCCCAACTCCTGTGGCTAGGATCCACAGATGCAAAAAGCTCTGTTCCTTTTTGCTCTCTGATGGAGAACAGGGTGTCTTATAACTGCAGGACAAATGCAAAAAAAAACTTGTAAGTGTATCTCTAGACATGGCTCTTTTCTTCCTGTTGACTTCTATCCCCCCCCACTGATTGATGTAAATGGGGCTCTGCAGTGTGTTGGCTTACCATGCTTAGTCTATATGTGAAGACAGACTGATGAATATACATCCCTTTGTCTGGCAACACCAGTTTTTCACCTGTGCTGGGTAGTAATGCTTGATACTAACTGTAAATTATACAGTTATAACTTGTGACATACATGGATATTTTAAAAATAATAGTAATGACCGGCAAGATCCTGGCTTTCTTTTAAGATCTCATATAGGGATAGTTCAGTGCTTTGAGCATTGGCCTGCTAAACCCAGCGTTGTGAGCTCAACTCTTGAGGGGGCCACTTAGGCATATGGGGCAAAAATTGTCTGGGGATTGGTCATGCTTTGAGCAGGTGCTTGGACTAGATGACCTCCTGAGGTCCCTTCCAACCCTGATTGTATTGATCTGTAAAGAATCATAAACTATGACAGCAATTTGTTGGGTGCAGTGAGTTTGTCAGGCCTGTCAGGGTACTGTTACAGAACAGTGAACACTTTGCCAGTTAGCACTAAGTTCTTAGAGTGACATGCATAGTTACTCGGATTGCACATGTAAACTATAGTGACTGTGCATGCAACATTTCATTAGTTATTTGCATACGCAAGAACTAATTTGTGTTAACTTTACAACCAATTTCATGTCTACACTGTCAGAAAATCTGACCAAAATTATTTTCTACACTTTTTTCCTTGCAGGATACTTGCCTCCTTTCTTGGTATTCACAATTGCTGGTTGTGGACCACATTAGCAACAGTTCAGAGTTCCATGTTGGAATCTCTTTAGCTACTTTACATGGTTCAGCTAATGCAGACCCTAATCTTACTTGGAATGCCAAAGGTGTTCCTCCTTTATGTGGCTCCAGTAGATATCAACAGTATTATGTAAAGTACTGCCCAAGAAAACTGGAGACACATTGCCATCTTTGGTCCTATTTAAAAGGTTATCCATAGTTGCCATGATATCTGCATGACTTGAATCAATATGTACCCTCAATGAGAGCAATAGTCCTCCTGTTGGAATGGGATGACTAATAGCACTATATTAGTCTGCAAAGGAAAACATTCATTTTACTGTAGACACTCATTTTGTCTCTACTAACAAGTATTTCTGTGTACTGAATCATAAAGTTTGCAACACAGCCTGACCTCAGTGCAGGAGGATTGGGAGTTCTGCCCACACCCATGCCTTTCTTTCACTTAGACCTAGACTGATAAGGCTCTGATGTCATATTCTGTCCTCTCTCATGAGAGAGGGGGAACTATATTTTTGCTTTTCCCTTATCTTGACTAAAATAGCCTTAAATGAGACCAAACACAAATTGCCATGAACTTTCACCCAGTAGCTCACTATGTGGAATGTGTGGGTGAAGAGCTTGTGTGTTTGGGATCAATCTAGATTAAGTCTAGCTCACCTTATGGTTCAGGCACTTCACAATTCCTCCTGCAGGAAGAATGTGTCTGGAGTCCTTTTTATAGGAAGTAAGTCGGGAGGGAGTTTGAAGTGCCAAGAATATAGGTATTGTTTCATTCAAAAATAGAAGTTAGTGAAAGAAAAAGAGACAGCTATTACAATCAATATTAAGGGCTGCTGCCTTCCACACTCCCAGACATGCTCACCACACCTGACTCTGGCTACAGATTCTTTACCTCTGTCAGTCTAGTTACAGATACTCTGTTGAATAGTTTCCCTTGTCCTCATTCTAATTATAGACCCTCACCCTCACCACCATCACCACTGCACCTCTCCAGTGTCCTATTCTTTCCTCTCTCCAGTTACAGGCACAAGTGCAGGGTCTTCAAGCCCTCTTCAGTCCTTGACCCACCACACAGTAAAGTTCAAGGGTTGGTACTCATTTAAAAAAAATGCTGATGAGTACTGAAATTAGTAGCAACTTTGGAGATTGGGAACTGCTGCTTGAAAAGCCATGATACTTTTTTGTTTTGTTTTTTGCCTAGATTTTTAAAGGTATTTAGTCATTGCTCAGCATTGCAGCCTCTGAATGATTTTTTTTTCTGTTTAAGTTCCATTGAAATTTGATTGTATTTGGAGTCTCTGAAGTACCCTAAATGCCTCTTCAAAATGAGATTGATTCCTAAATCAGACAGTGCCTAAATGTCTAAAATCTGAGCCTCAATGCTTAGCAGCGCCTTAAAGAAGAGTATTTTAAAACAAGCTAAGAACTGAGTCCTCTGATTCAATCAGAGGAAAGGAAAGGGGGAAAACCCCTTGTCCCCAGTATTGGTGTGAAATAACCATGCAACATTGTTCACATTACTGTACATTATCTACTTTCTAGAAGTAAGACTCCATCCAATGTTTGGAGGGTGTCTAATAGCTCACTATCAGTTCCAAGGGGAGAGGAGTATAAATAATTAGGGCCATGGGATCCTGAATAAGGATAGCAAATGAGCTGTTGGAAAGAAATGAGCCTTTCTGAAAAAGTGAAGACTTAATTAATAGGATCCAGAATTTAACATTAGTGTAAAATCTATATGTAACTGAGAAAATCCAGGTTGTAGCAGTTGTTAGGCCCTCATAGGTGCCCAGGGGGCATGTTAATAACACTCCTCATTCCCTTCCTCTCTTTCATACACCCATGGAACATACCAGCTAAGCTCTTTAGCAGCCTTGCAGGGCTGCTGCCCAGTCTCTGCTGGGGGCACAAGATTGAAAGCTTCACAAAAAGGAAGAGGAAGAGTGAACCTAACAAAAGCAGCTCCCTACGGACTTTTTAGTTAGCAACTAGCAACTTTTAGCACAAGTGTGTTTATGTGTGTACAGACACCAGCCAGAACAGAAGCAGAATAATAACCCAAGACAAGCAGAAGCAGCCCAGTTCGAAATCAGATTTTGATTCCCATGGGATCTCCATGGACTTGATCTTTCACTTACTAAAAGGAATGGCAAAACTCCCATTGATTTCAATGGAAGCAGGATGCAATGCTATATTTCAAAAATTCAGTAATACTTGCTGCAATCCACTAAAGTTATGAGCAAGTTCCCCACAGTTTGCTCAAGCCCTGGCAAAGTGCTCCTGACATGGAAAATCTGTTGGGGGAAGAGTTCATGGCAGCAGAGATTCTCTTCCTATCACCAGGAGTGTGTAGAGTTGCAGAGCTAGCCAAATAGTTTGCACCAGTGGCCAAGATGGTTCTACAACCAGGGCATGTTTGCTTCAGTGCATCCCTTTTGCAGCCTCAGCCCATGGGATTTCTATGGATTGCCAGCCATAAGATGAACTAAAGCTGCTGTCCTCACTTCAGGAGGAACCCTGAGAAAGGATAGGTGCTAAGGTACCTACCCAACAAACTGATCTTCCTCATAGTAGAAGGGAGCAGCTGTAGATTTATTTTTTTTATTGGGTGGGGCCCCATAGAGATGTCATATACATCCCCTACTGCAAAAAGGGGTCTGGCTGGTACAAGGGAGTGTAACTTAAATGACCCTGTGCCAGCTTCATTGATTCTGGCTTTGAACTATATAAAATGTATTCATTTGTGAAACAAGTTATTTGACTTAATGTTGTCTCATTAAAAGCCAGAAATGACATGCTGTAGTCTAGAATATTTGAGTATGACAATAGAATATTAATGAGCCTGAACATTTGTTAATAGCTTTGTAAAAGCATCAGATTTTCTCCTTTGGAGTCCCTTTACTTAGCTTACAAATAGGCATAGGTCTGTTCACATGCCTTGGGTCCAATCATCAAAGTGTTTAGGTGACAAATTTCCATTGGAATAAATGCCATTTAGGTGCCTAAAAATCTTTTGAGGATTTGGACCATCCTCCTTGTTAGACAAATATTCACATCTAAAATTGTCATGATTGTTTTAGTCTTGGGCCTGCATTGTATAAACAGTCCTAGGGTGGTGTGGATTTGGAATGAGGTCCACTGGCAGACCTGTGAAGAAAAGCTATGATCGCAGTTAGCTCATGATGGGTCAGTTCCTTTGAGTACTCAACTCTTATTGACTATCATGGGTCTGATCCTCGATCCATTTGTTATGTAACTCTCTGTTCTGGTGTGCACTGAGTCCATTGCATTGATTTCCACATAAGACACACAGGGTGTCTAAACAGGTATAAAAAACCTCTAACTGGTCTGGGTCAGTTAGCTTGGGCTGCAGAGCTAAAAACTGCTCTGTAGATGTTCGGGCTTAAGCTTCAGCCTAAGCCTTGTGAGGGTAGAGGGGGTCCCACTTCACCTGGAGTGGTGCCTTAGACTATGAGCTAACTACTTATGCTAATCTTATGGCTACAACAACATAAGAACAGCCATAATGGGTCAGACCAATGGTCCATCTAGCCCAGTATCCAGTCTAACAATGGCCAGTGCCAGGCACTTCAAAGGAAATGAACAGAACAGGTAATCACCAAGTGATCCATCCCGCTGTGGCCCATTTCTCAGCTTCTGGCAAACAGAGGCTAGGGACACCATCCCTGCCCACCCTAGCTAATAGCCATTGAACAATGCTGCATACGGCGGTTATATAGTAATTCTTGAAGTTAAAGCATCCATTCTTACCTATATTTGCAAAGCAAGGGCCCAAGCCTGCAATCCTGGGCAGAAACTCTGCCCTTTGAAATCAATGGGAGTTGTGAATATTCACCACCTGTCAATCAAGCCACTTAGGAACTTAACATTAGTTACCTGGCTAAGTGTGAATATTTTTGCCTCAAGTCTTCTTAAATACATTCTCCAACCACTTCTTCTAAAAGCTCCCCAGGTTTGCATTTAAGGTTTTGTAGTTTGGGTATCACAAAGAGGTGCTGAAACTTTGGTTTCTTTGAAACTCTTGGATTTGTACTGGTGACTTTTTATAATATCCAAGGACAGGTTTTTCCATGTGAGATTTCTGATGTTGCCTGCTCCCATTTGAGGTGTAAATACTGTGAGAACAGGGAATGTGATCTATGACCATGCTCAAACCAATAGGAGTTCTGTCACAGCTTTCCTTTGTGGCCTTGGGCAAGCCATTTAACTTCACCATGCCTCCATTTCCCCTTCTAACAAATGAGGACAGTGGTGCTCAGGGGGAGAAGGGGTCTGGGAGCCTTTAATCAGTGATGTTAGAGGTTCTTTGGCTGGAGAATACAACAAAAGTGCAAAATATTAGTAGATTATTACCATAATTGCTTGTGGTATTTCAACACTTCCGCTTCCCTCTGGAAGCAGAAAGCACAGAGGAGGCACACTTAACTGAAATATAGTACTTAAATGAAACAACACTATTATCTGAATGTTTTGGAACTTATAAGTGCTAGTATTTAGTTCAAATTTGGGCAGATTCAGCCCCCCACTTTCATTTTTATAATTCAGACCAAGTTTTCAAAGCTCCAGTTTCATATTAGTGGAAAAATCTGTTCACGTTTTTTGTTTTTAAAGCCTGTCCTTTCTTTATCACGAATTCACACAGTGTTGTTGGGGAAAGGAATGCTGACTGCCAAGTATGTGCTCTTGGAAGAGGAAGATATAATAGAGCTAGAACCTCTGTAAATATCTTTGTCGTGCTGGAGGTTGAAATTTGGCAGCTCTGCTGAAATAGTTTCCTTCAATATCAATGCCTTTCCCTGTGCTCTATATATTGCCAAAAACAAAAGGCACTGTTTCTAGGGTAAACTTCCCACACTTCTGAAGTACAGCGTCCGTTAGTATTCCCAACATTCCAAATGGCACCAATTCATTTCCTGACATCTTATGTCCAAATCCTCTCTGTTAAGGTGTGAATTAAACTAATCCAATAGTGACTTTTTTTTCTTTTAAGTGTAGTAACATGCATAGCTGCACTTGACCAAGACTTGCTCTGCTGTGGTAACAAATTAGGTTGAGATCATGCATACGATGGACCCTGCACCCATGCAAATGATTAGAAAGGAGTCACAACAGTCCTCCTTTATCCCAAGACAAAGAAATGCAAGTATTGATATATCTCACACCTGATGAATTTTCATCACTTTTTAGTGAATTTAATGCTGGGGAGAGGTGCTGGATTGACAGCCCTAGATGATGAGGTCCTCCTTCTATCTGCATAACTTCCCCCACATTAATGTTTTGACACAAAGCTGAAGCTACCGCCTCCCAGGGTTAGAGGATTGTTCAGTTTCCATTTTAACCTCTGAGACTGCCAACAACAGGGCAAACTGGATGATTTGTGGTGTGCCATGCTTACCACTGGGAACTGGATCCTGAATTCACAGATGAGTAATATACTTATTTGCATACTAAAAGCATGTTTGAGGAGCTCCTTCCAAAAGTCACCAAGAACATGCTTCTCTACAGCACTGTAGCAATGTGAATTGTCCACCCTGGAAGGCATCCTCTCTAAGGGACTAGGCTTCTCAAAGTTGTGTTTAGAACAGTTGCCTTGTGTGACACGATATTAGGTTGCCTTTCAAAGTATCAAGTTTGGCCTCGCCTACAGTGTACTTGACAGGACACAGGCATTGCAAAGTTTTGTAGTTAACAGTTGTAAGATGCAAACCAGCATATACTACTACTTAATCAGTGAAAGTAGTACTGTAGTTTAATATTCATATGCCTCAACTTCTGTAGGATCCTTGCTATGTTACATTGTTCCTTCTGTACTTCATTAACACAAGCTTATTTGCCAAAAACACAAAAACAGCAGCATAACTGTAAGCAATCTGGAGCAAATGACCACTTCACAAGATAAAACCTGTTCCATACTGGGTTCATCCTTGAACTTCAACCATCCAGTAACCTAGATCTTGAAATTTATGCATGTTTTTCTCAATGCAATAGTATCAAGACACAAAACCAAATCTTTGGACCCACTAAAATCAATAGTGTTTTGCCATTGACTTGAACGTAGAGTACATACTCTATCATCCAAGCCCTACATCATTGTTTCTCCATTCTGCTTCTTGAATGCAGGAAGCAAACCTTTTGCTTAATTGCAGAACCATAAAACCAGAAAGAGGTTTTTGCATACAAGGCATGGCAAGCATCAATTCCAGAGCACAAAGTGAATCAAAACAAATTCAGAGCCAATTTGAGTTTAAATTCCTTACTCTCAATATAACAGTAATTTATACCACCCAATTTGATGGTGGTATATAGATTTATTTGTTTGCAGGGCTAAATGAGACCTTGGGAGGAAAAATGTTTGTATATTTACAGTTTAGTTAAAATAAGGCTTTATATTTTGAGCACACATGGGTAAAATATGAAGTTTTCCTTTGTTTAGAGTTTCAGTTTCAGCCTGAGTGAAAAAGATCAAGGAACCAGCCTCTTATCAGAGTAGAAAGTTTTAGAAAGGGATAAATAGGTTTGTTTATTTTCTTTGTAACTTGTCTTGGTACCATTAAGGGAATTATCAAAATTGGGTATTTGGGTATTTTTTTGTGCAACTAAACTTGTGCCCAGGGGAACATCCTCTGTGGTTTTGAATCTGTTGTCTGAGAGTAGCTGGTATGCTAATCTCTCCCAGAGGGTTTTCTTTGACCTTTCTTTTCTTTAATTAAAAGCCTTTTTCTTAATACCTGGTTGATTTTTTTCCTTGTTTTTAGATCCAAGGGGATTGGATCTGGACTCACCAGGAATTGGTGGGGGAAAGGAGAGGGGGTGGTTAAATTCTCCTTGTGTTAAGATCTGATGAGTTGGATCCGTGTTCACCAGGAACTTGGTGGAAAAAGTCTCTCAAGGTTACCCAGGTAGGGGAAGGTTTTGGGAGGAAAGGGGGTGTTCCAGATGGAAGAATCTGGATGGTGGCAGCAATACCAGATCTAATCTGGTAATTAAGCTTAGAAGTGTCTATGCAGGTCCCAACATCTGTACCCTAAAGTTCAGAGTGGGGAAGGAACCTTGACAGGTGTATATTAAGCATTGTGGTTTCTGAAGAGCAAATCTGAGTGATTAGAACTTTTCAGCATTCTGTCTTTGAAAGGATACCTGCTTCTAATCAAGTCTCCTATTAATCAAGAAGTTTGTCAAAAGGCTTTAAAAGAGCATTTTCCTGTGTTGCCTACCTAAGCAAGCTGAAGCCCTAAACCAAACTATGAATTTGATACTCCAGGTGAGGTTCCTGCTGCCCATGGTGTAGGGCTGATAGGCAGATCAGAAGTTCCCATGTATTTTAGGCAGATAATACCTACCTACCATCTACAAGGTTGCACAACACTTTCCATTATAAGACCCTGTCCAGCTGCTTATAATTTTGTTAAATTTTGGGCTGCAATTTTCCATGCTGGATGTCTGCTTCAGGCTAACGTTGGTTCATTGTATGAATGAGACAGGGCTCCTCTATTAAAGTGATCATTTTAGAGTGATCATAATGCCCAAAGGAGCTCAGCCAACTGCAATGCTATCACTACCTAAATTTTGACTGCTTGACATTGCAAACCTAAATGTAAGGGGACTGTTATCCCCTTACTAACATTCAGTGGGGGTGTTTTGGTTGCTAGCTCCCAGCACTAAAAGGGGAGGGATTGATGGCAAATCAGCACCCTGAGACTGACAATCCCCAGGAACAATGGCAAGAGGCCAATGCTCCAGGTCAGCCTGATTGACAGGGCGGGCAGGCTAATCAAAGAGACAGAAGGCCGGGGTAGGTCCCGTCCTCCATGTGAGCTGAAATTGCCTGGGTCAGACAGAGTGGGGCTGAGCTAAGGCGAGAGTAGGGGCCCAAGCTAAGCTCCTGGGAGCAGAGCTGCAGCCCAAAAAGCCAGAGCACAGCCCAGAGAGAGCAGACCTGCCCTGGGAGGGGAGCTGCAGCAATCAGAGCCAGAGGGGCCAGACAAGCAGCCCAGGAAGCAGGTGAGAGCTGAGAGTCACAGAAGCAGCCTGCAGAGCAGACCTGCCCTGGGAGCAGAGCTGTAGCAACTGGAGCCAGGGAGGCCAGAGAAGCAGCCCAGGGAACTGGAGGCAGAGCAGCAGCAGCAGCAGCCGTGCTGAGGCAGTGTGGAGCTAGGGCTGGAGCAGTCCGGAGCTGGGTGCGGTGAGCAGCTGGGGAGAGCGAGGGGGGACCCTGGGCAGTGGGCCCAGCGCAGGGAGACGCCTCAGCCAAGAGGATCTGCAGGCCAGACTTGGAGGGGGATCATAACCCTGACAGAGCAGGGGGTGACACTGGGGAGAAGGGTCCTGCCACCCAGAGCCTGAGAGAGTGTGGCCACCACCAGAGCAACTGTCTGACCCGCAGCGTCCCTGCAGCACAGCCAGGGCCTGAGAAGGAGACCTGGGACCTACAAGGAACAGACTGTGAACTGCCCTGACATTCCAGAGACACTGTTTATGATGGTCCCTGCCACAGAGCAGGGTGATGTGTTTTCCTTTAACCTTTCCCATTTTTCCATATTCTTTTTTAAAATTAATTGTTAATAACTTGTATTTGCTTTAAATTTTATGATGTGGTCAGGGAGGTGCGCAGTGCAAAGAGAGTACGCTGGAGTGGGGACACTCTAGCCCCTGTCCTGGGTGACCACAGCAGGGTTGGGGGTTGAGCCCCCCAGGCAGGGCCAGCTTTAGGCTGATTCACCTGATTCCTGGGAATCGGGCCCCACGCCTAAGAGGGCCCCATGCTTTTAGGCACCTTTTAATTTTTTTACTTATTCTGGCTGCAGTCTGCTCCGGGGTCTTCCATGGCCCTGCTCCCCTGACCAAAGCGCCAGCAGGAGCGCGGCTGCCCCGCGGCCCTGGCCGGAGCGCCAGGCCCTTTAAATAGCCCCCTGCTACCCTAGGGCTCTGGGGGCTATTTAAAGGGCAGGGCTCCAGCTGCCTCTGCCACCCCAGTCCTTTAAATAGCCGCCGGAGCCCCGCCGCCCCCATGCATTCCCCAGGGCTCCCACGGCTATTTAAAAGGTCCGGGGTGGGGTAGAAGCAGGGGAGTCCCAGGCCCTTTAAATAGCCCCCAGAGCCCTGGGATAGCGGGGGGGCTTGGGGGCTTTTTAAAGGGCCGGGGCTCCAGCTGCCTCTCCTGCACCCCCTGCCCTGCCCACACCAGCCCCGCCCCCCGCTGCCTGCAGCCAGCTCTGCACCCCCTTCCCACAGCCAGCCCCTACCAAACCCCCTGCCCTGTCTCCAGCCAACCCCTGCCCGCACCAGCCCTGCACTGCCCGCCCTGCCCTGTCTCCAGCCAACCCCTGCTACACCCCCCCGCGTGAAGCCAGCCAGTCCCATACTCCTGTCTCCAGCCCTGTCAACCCCTGCTGCATCCCCCTGTGGCCCTGCCTGAAGCCAGCCTGCCCCACACTCCTCTGTCTCCAGCCAGACCCGCACCCCTTGCCCTGCCTGCAGCCAGACCTACCTCCAGTCAGCCCCTTCCCTGCCTCAAACCAGCCCCATGTCCACTGCTGCACTGCAGTTCCCAGGCCAGTAACTTGTACACCTGCGTCAATGAGGGGGGGCAGGAAGCAGTGGGAACCCACACATGTGCATGCCCCCAGGGAGTGGCGGGGACCCACACATGTGAAACGGCAGTCATTAATAACCAATCAACAGCATATATGATGCAATGTACATAATATACAATTTTATTATTTATATAGTTATGGAAAGTAAATAATACATGGAAGAAATGGAAGGCTGCTTTTTTTTTTTTTTACACTTTTTTCTTTTTAAGTCCTCCCTGCCAGGGCCCCGCTGAAAGTGTTTGAATTGGGCCCCGCACTTCCTAAAGCCGGCCCTGCCCCCAGGAATCCTGGGCCCAGCCTTGTTGGCAGGAGGCCTCTGGGTAAAGGAAGTGGGAGTGAGGACTCAAATCCTTTCGCTAGCCCACTTCACCAGAGTAGTGCAGAAGCCAAGAAAGATCCCCACAATAGCAGGACCATTCCCCCGCTTACATAAAGTTCCTCTAACATAGGTGTTCATGTAATTTAAAATAATGCCTGGCATTCACCAAATGATGTAGCTTGTCCTATTGATATGCCAACTTGTTATAAATATAGGTCCTGATACTTCAAACACTTTACTCATATCATTAATTCTGTATCCCTGAGCAGTCCCATTGACTTAATTTTGGCCACTCACATGCATACTTAGCTTTATGCAATCTAAATCTCTGCAAGGTCATGGCTCCAACTTGTACACTCACCACAGTTCCCTATACAAATGGAACTATGCATGTAAATAGCAAGGTTAGCAACAAAATGCAGGTTTTTTTTCATGTGCAGTTGCCAAATGTGAAATGCAATTGCAATCTGCTGAATTGCTAATAAGCACATACAATCAAACATACATATTTCAGGCCCTCAGTACTCTTGCAGTACATTATTAATTTAAACACCAGCAAGAAATGCAATTTTCAGGATAAAGTGCACTGAAACTGGGAACATCTGGTGTTTACTTTTTTTTTATCCACTGTGCAAGGTCCCCCCACCTACTTTCAGTACAGCACTGATTTAATGGGTAATAAATCAAAATCCTTTCTCTCTTGGGAGTCGCCCTTAATCTTAATTTACATAGAAGGTTATGATTGCTCTATAAATGTCCAGCACATACACATTCTAAGGCATTAATTAACCTATATAATCTAAAATTATTTTGTACATCTGTCATCTTCACTAAAGATTCTTTCTTTAGAAGACCTTGTGATAGGTATCTAATTTAAGAAAACTTCCCTACATTTTAAATATGCATATAAATTGTAGTGTACTAACTGTAGGTTTTGTGCCTAAGTGTGCAGCCCCAACAATTGGGGTCATATTCTCTTCCCCCCCACCCCCCACAAGAACTCAGTTCACATTTTGGCACTGAATTAAGGACTAGAATCTCAAATGCTCCACACCCAGTATCTTCCATTGTGACTGATAGCCATACTTCTGAAATTCTGGCCACTTATTCAGGTACCTAACTAGGAGATGAGATCTTGGCAGCAGGTGCTGACTGAATTCCATATCTCTAAGGTGTGGTTCATGATACTTATCTATCACAGAATGGTTTTGGGGATAAATTAAATGATATACACAGAAAAGCTGAACAATACATAGAAACTACAAAAGATCAGCTTTGAACATGCACCCACAAATTCTGATGCTTACCAGAAGAATCACCTGGAAGTCTCCATGGGGGAGGGAGAGTCTGAGTTCTGGTACTTAGTCTCAATATTTTTTGCCAAAATGAGACTGACTCTTCTCACAATATATCTGAATTTCTGCCCAGAATGGGGAAATGAAGAAGTGAAAAGAACATTGTGTGTATTTATTGGAATCTCAAATATATTTGGATTGGATTTGTTTCTAGTTTTGGGGTGAAATTTAAAAGCCAGTTCTTATCCACAGTAGATCACCCATTTCCATCAGAAACATCAAGGATACATCTGCTACTTTTCACTTTAAACTCGAAAGAAGGTGTATAATCTATTCGGAGAAACCATATGCTCTCAAAAGTTCTCATTAGAGTAAGAACTGCTAGCTGAAACACAATTCCTCTGTTGCTGTACCAAAGGGTTCTGCCTTGGTAGGAGCAATGTCCTTATTTTCATTGAATTTAGGGAAGATCTCATAATGAATATATAAATCTTTTTCAATGAATCCTTTAATCCTGCCAGTTCCTCATGCATTTATGACTATAACTGCATGAATGTGATGTACTTTGCTTTGTTCAAAAGTGAACCGGTGTCAAAGGATGACATTTAACATAGTTGTAAAGTCCAGTCACTTTCAGTCCAGTACGGCCTGTATACACAGGGCTTCTGCAGCTGCTTTTGATACAGCTGCATGTAAACACTGTCAGAAAGGCAGGCGTTTTTCCTTTTCTTGACAGTGCTGATTAGGACTCTGCCAGCTGAACTATAAACAAGAGCAAACACATTTATGAGTTTTGTCCTAGAATGTATCATGAAGATTTCTGAGATAGGAAGGTGGGTGGGAGTGATGATCTGTGTGTGAGGAATTCCTGAAATGTTGATCACGTCACCAAAACTGGATATGAAACACAGGAGAGGAATGATAAGAATCCTGAAGATGGGGGGGACTGAGTTCCATGTCAGTAAAACACCCATCCCTTTTTTAGGAGGTGGGGAACCTTCATTCTTTAGGTAGATGTAAGTTTTCACTGATCCTCTGGCAGGAATGGAGCTGTAGACTTGTCATACCTTGAGAACTTCATTCTCCTAACAGAGGCTTTTTTCTTTTTCCTGAAAGCCCCTCTAATAGCTGATGCTACATATAGGGACCTTAGCAGAGAAGAGTGCTGCAGTCTCTGGCCTTGCATGAAGGACTTAGTAGCTTTCTTTCTAGGGTTTGACTCTTTCGCTGTTTACAACAGCTTCATATAAACTAAGAGGGATGTTACTCACTTTTTAAGCTTCCCTGGAGATGTGGGTGCAGTGTACAGTTTCCAAATCTTGATGGATCACAAAGGTCAATACAGAATAAATATAACAAACCAAAGGAAACACAGAACAGTCATACTGCTGGGCCTGCTGGATGCAATGAAGAAAGCCTTTGTCCATATATTGAGTATTTAATTCTCCTATCCTCCAACACAGTGCATCTTGGATGTTCCCCCCCCCCCCCACACACACACACCCAACTGTTCAGCTTGTCTTGGATTTGTTTCCCTCTCTCAGCCTCTATGGTATTTCTTTCCTGGAGCTTATGGTATCATCCTTGTTCATATCCTGCAGCAACATTACCCATATTATGCTGCAGCTACCTGTTCTCTCTCACTTAAAACACTTCCCACCCTGCCATGATACAAAACGTCTTAAGGAGAGTTGCTGAGTTAGGCATCCTTTTCCAACCAGTCCTAGTTTTCTAATGTATGCAAATAAACATTCTTCTAAGGAACACAACCCAGTTAAACAATTGCAAGAAGTAATTAAAATCATAAACAATTATGCTGCATGGAATGTCCCAAACCATCTAAACATTATATGCTTGGTGTTTTCTTGCCCATGGGAGTCCTTTCAAAGCTAGAATTGTTAATGTTTGAAAGTATATGCAGGCTGGAGGAGCCCCACCGGTAACATTCATGCTCTGCCTTAATGGCATTTAACCCCAGCTTTCTGACTGGGCTGGTAAATGCCCAAAACATTCTTGAATGCAGGACTTCTTAAACTATACCAGAGAACTAGAAGTAAGCAATCCTTAGGTCATTGTTTTGGAACAGATTCCTCTTCCTCAACAATCTGCACATAAGGCAAGCTAAAATTTGACTTTGGAAAATTTTAATACTAACGTGTTAGGCTCAAACCTCGCTTACACTTGGTGAATTCAGATTAGCTCTCTGGAAGTCAACTTCAGTTATACAGGTCTCTGGCTGTCTTTAATTGGGGGGAGGAAAAAAGCCTGTGTTTGAAAAAAATAGTACGTTGAGGTGGTTATGTGGGTGCTTCACTGTTGTGCATGATGTGTTTGCACAACATTTCTGTTTGGAGATTAACAATTCAATACACTCATTGAGAATGCAGAAGCCTCATCTAGGTAAGTGGGGATTAAGTTAGGATAAGCATCTCAGGAGCTAATTCTTCTGGGTAAACATAGGTAACCCTTTCGAAAGCACCTTAGTGACTAAAGAGCGGCCATTCCATTGATTCTTTGTAGCATTATTCTGCATGGTGCATTTATACATACAAGCTGGCATTTTCAAAAGTGCCTAAATAACATGAGTATTAACTTTCAATGGGCTATATATGTGTGGCCTGGCAGAGAAGACACAGGATGGGCAGCTAGGGGAACTGAGTTCTATTTTCAGCACTGTCACTGATCTGCTACGTGAGCATGCCCAGTCATAGGTTTTTAGGCCAGAGGTACCATTGTGATAGTCTGGTCTCTTGCATAACACAGGCCACAGGATTTCCCTGAAATAATTCCTCAAGTTAAATAGCTGTGCTCAAACTAGAGCTTTTTTAAAATCCAAATCTTGATTTGTAAACTTCCAGTGATGGAAAATCCCCTGAAATCTTGGGTAATCTGTTCCATTTGCTAATTATGTTAAAATGTGTGCTTTGTCTAGTCTGAATTTTAGTGTCAGCTTCTGACTTTTTATACTTCTTTAGATTGAAACGTCCTGCAGCATAAAACTCCTGTTAACCGTAAGTACCTAAATGGGATTAGGACCTTTTATTCTTGATCTACTTAAAAGAAAACTCCTTATCTTTGGCCAGCAGAACTAAGGATCCTTTCTCCTTGTTCTCTTGCTTCACTTATCAACTTTCTCCAGTGCTTAGCAATTAATGTAATTAAAAGCTATCAACTTCCCCTATTTTTTCCATTTGTTTTATTTTGTGTGTATGAAATAAAATTTTCAGTTCCTTTCTAAGACAGACTTTGCTTTTTGTTTAACCAGCATATATAGCCTTCTCTCTCAACTATGGCTTTTTGAGCATCTCATAGCTTCACCTCTGTGCCTTTTCCCTCTCTCATCTTTTGTCTAGCATTTTAAGATCTCCAGAATAGGAATTATCTTTACAGTGCCTAGCAATTTTGGCCCCAATTTTGGTTGAAGTCTCTAGTCTAGGCAACTACTGGAATGCAAATAATCAAATACATCCTTCTGCATGGGCTTTCGGGTAAAGCTGTGCTTGGTTTTTATCAGTGGAAAGTGCTCTACCCATTTGGAAGGCTAGGGCATAAATAAGGGTGTTTGCTTTTAAAAGAGGTTTCCAAGTTCTGTTTTCTATAGAGCTGGTCTGCTTTTAATCAACTTTCCTCAGAAACCTGGGGCCAAATTCAGCC